>NW_010171315.1:0-9146 GCF_000695765.1 Mesitornis unicolor
ATCCCCCTGCACCTCAAGGCAAAGGGGTAGGTGGAAGGTGAAGAAGGCGGGAACAAAAGCTGAGCCTGGGAAGAAGGGAGGGGTAGGGAGAAGGTGTTTTGATTTTAAGATCTGGTTGTATCTCCCATTGTTCTACTCTGATGTTGGTAACAAATTAAAATAGGTTTTGTTTTTTTTTTTTATTCCTTATGATGAGTCTGTGTTTTTCCTGTGACCTGTTGTGAGAAGCCCTCCCAGTCCTTATTTTGACTAGCCCTTTTTTGGGGGGGCATCATGGTGCTCAGTTATGCACTGGGCCTAAACCACGACACATAATGATTCCTTGGAGAAAACAACTGGGCAATTCTCCCATGGTGTGTGTGCACATGGCCTCTTGAGTCAGTGCCTTTTATACAGTCTAGTCCCTCGAGGATTTGGATAACTCTTGGTCTGCTGTGCAGACACCACTGTGTGGAGGAGAGGGGAGGGGAGGGACGAGGACATGAGTCATGAGCCCCTTCCCCAGATTAACTCTGTGTGATCTTTGGCCATATGTGGTTGTCTTCATGAGTTGTCTTGCCTGGCAACACAGAACTGCCATCCTCAGACAGGCCATGCCTCTACTTCCAGCACTTAATACTTAAGGCTTTTCTTCTCATTGCTGAGCACGTCTTTTGTTATGCAGAATCTGTCTTGTCACATTTTGTGGCATCTTTAACACTTTCAGCTTCTCACAGACTGTTAAGAGTTCCCCAGATCCTCCCTCTTGCCCTTCTTGTAAATGGGTGTCACATTTTCCAACCTCCAGTGTTGTGGTTTAAGCCCATTGAGCAACTGAGCATCACAATGCCAACAGAAGGGCCTAGATGAAAGAAGAGAGGATTTGCTCATCACTTATGGTCAGGGCCAAAAGACAGACTCATGCTGGGGAGAAAAAACAAAACTATTTAATTTTGTTACCAGTAACGTCAGAGTAGAACAGTGAGAGATACAACCAGATCTTAAAGTCAACACCTTCCTCCCCAACTCCTTCCTGGGCTCAGTTTTGTTCCAGTTCCTTTACCACCCTCCCTGGCCAGCGACACAAGGAGATAGGAATGGGGGTACAGTCTGTTAATCCCCTAAAGTGTCTGCCACTCCTTCTTTTTAGGGGTAGGAAGGACTTGTCCTTCTCTCCCTCTGCTTCTGCATGGCATCCTTCCCACAGGAGAAAAGTCCTCCATAAAATTCCAATGTGGATCTGCCCACAGCTGCAGTTCCCTCACTCACGAACTGCTCCAGCACACATTGCCCATGGGGTCATGACCTCTTCTGCAGCAGCCACCTTCTCATGTGGATTTCTGCTCCACTGATGAACCTCCACAGGCTGCAGGTGAGTCAACCTGTGCTCTCACCACGGGTTGGAGGGGGAACCTTGGCTCCATGCACCTCCTTCTCCCCCCTCTCCTTTCTTCCTTCACCGACCTTGATGTCTGCTCAGTTGCTCTCCTCACATCCCGCCCCATTCTCTGCTGCAGGTCTCTTCTGCTGGTTCTTGAAGGATTCCTGGGTCTCTCTCTCAGGCTGGAGCTGCAGCAGGGCCTAAGCTTAAGTTGGAGCCATGCCATCCACCCCTGGGTCCAGGACAGGAGAGAGCAAGCCATGCGCTGCACCCTTCTTAAATAAATAAATTTGGTTTTTTAATGTCTTATTAATTTTTCCTAGGCTCTGGGTACTTGATCTCACAAACAGCAAATGCCTTCATGCTGAGAAAAACCATACTAGGCGGCATCTGCCCTTCACTTCCTAGCTGTGGAGTACAGTTAACTAAAGAAGACCTCAAAATCCAAACACAACGCTCTCCCAACCTTACCTTCCTTCAGAGGGTCATGATCACCTTAATACAATTCTATTAATAGATCTGTGCAGGTCATTAACATCCAGCTATCTCAGGGAGAGTAAGCATAATACTGCCATCACCTCTGCCTGATGGGATGGTGAGCAGAGTACCTTTCACCACTGAGCTTCAACCAAATATCCAAAATGGCTTCATTTCTTCTTGTCTTATGCACAGAAGTTTCTGCATATCAAAAAAAAAAAGTTAAAATGCAAGGAATGAGTAGCACTTTAGCCTTCTTAGAGTATACCACGGATTTCACCTCAGAAAATATCACTGTATTGTAGTCATAGAATCCTAGAATCATTGAGGTTGGAAAAGAGCCTTAAGATCACCATATGACACATATTCCAGAAAAAGACACTATGAAAAATTAGCAGAATTTTGAATTGGTTGGAAGTACCTTTTTATCATCATTGGAATATAGGGTTTGGGGCAAGAGATTAGAGAAACCAACAGTAACTTTTTAGATACACTAATAAAACGTGATACTGATGAAGCCCAGCTGAAGATTTGTTTCCATGGGATGTGCAATGCTTCAAGGAAGCAAGAGCATTGTTTAAATATACTGTAGCTTATATTTTTGTCATATCTATAAGGTCTGAGCTATCTGGAACATGGAGAATTTGTCTTTTGTATTGATAGAAAGCTCTCCCTGATTGTTCCCCTATCAACTTGTTAATGGTTCAGCTTTATGGTACTCATTCTTTACCAGGAGCATATTCATTTCAGGAGCAGCTGAAAATGCAAGGCTCTTCTCAGGCCCTTTACTTGAAAGCTCCCCATAGAAAATGAAAAAGAACCCCAGATATGTAAAATCTGTGCATTTACTCTGACATTCTTCGTACTTTAGAAATTTGTGTCTATTCAGAGCTCTAAAATGTTGTCAAATAACTCCTTTTTGATGGTAATTGATTACTGCATGTCATAATATGTGCAATACAGCTATTGGCAGTTCTGGTCCTGATATTCTTCCCAATAGGACTGGGAAACATAGAGTGAAACCTGCCCTGTTGGCCCCTCTCCTTTTTCTGAACTCTCAAGTATTGGGAAGTTATTTATGTATCTCTAAAAGATTAAGTATTATTTATTTCCAACATAAAATAACTTTAAAATAACTGACTTTCTGCCAAATCCTTGTCTCCTGAGTTAAGATACACCTCTGTGTCTTTTTTATATGATTTGTATTTGTGAACACAATTTATATAACAATGCATACGTGTTAAATACATCCATAAACCTCCACATAGGTGTAGTACAAACTTCAACAACAGTGGGGTTGCTCATTGTTGAGGATTCTAAAAATGAACTGAAAATTTCATCCACTCCCACCAGTTTTTAATACTTCCTAATTCTGTTTGGCAGGAAAGATTGCAAAATCTAGTGTTACGTGTGCAGAGCTACCAAAGACAAAGAATCAGATAGATAGGTAAATAAACCCCAAAACTCAGCTACTATTGCAGCTGCTACCACGGTCATCCAAAAAATGGACTGCAGGTCCACCCAGACTGGTGCCGGTCTCTCTTCATGCACTGTCCCTCCACTTTTGCACTTCGGCCAGAGAAGATTCTGCCCCACCTCCATCCTTCATGTAATGATTCTGCTCAATGCCTTCCAACTGGCGGAAGAAGAAGGAGACAGCACAAGGTGTCAGGTAGCAGTGGCTCAGAGGAGCCCGAGGGCAGGCTGAAATGCCCAGAAGGGTACCTGAAAGTGTGCAGGATGACAGGCTATGTGCCAAAGTGACACAGACTCTAATTTCCCAGTGTGATAGCTTTGGTTGCAATTTCACTTCTAAGAACTGCTGCTCATTCTCCTCCTTACCCTGACATCCCATTGGACCACTCAGTTACCCTGACACACCTTCTGGCGTGCCTGCACTATAAGATCAGTAAAATCCACCTGTAAAATAGTCCTCTGGGACAGCATCATAAGGTTCCTTATAATGGAGCTCCTGGTAGTCTCTTAAAAGCCTGCGTGTAGTGATTCCAGTCAAGGCACCTTTATTAAGGGTCCTGTACCTGGAAGGTAGGATCAGGAAGAGCTAATCAAGCAGCAATAGCTCCTTCTAAAATTTGTAAGCAAGGTTAGGGAGGGTAATTTAGTTGTGAAATTGGTCCAGGAAAATAGTCCCTTGGTTGCCATCACCTTTGGTTTCTGTACAGAATAAGCTTAGCACAATTGAAATAATTTTTTTTTGAGTAACACTGAGCTGCTGAGTGGGGATTTTTTTTACATTTTTCAAATTACATTCAAGTTAAATGTTCAAATTTCATCTTTTTTAATCATATAATAAAAAAGAGATCTTACATAAACTGTTTGATCAGCTATCACAGAATCACACAGAATCACAGAATCATTAAGGTTGGAAAAGACCTCTAAGATCATAAAGTCCAACCATCAACCTACCACCACCATGCTCACTAATATGACATATGACATGCCTATGACATAGGAACAGCTGCTGATGGGTTATGCTCATGCCATATAACGTACATACCCATACAGTCAAGTTTGAAACTTAGACAACTCCTTGACAGTACTTTCTTTCTTACCTCTGCAGCCTTCTTTTTTTTTATTTTTTAAGGTAACATTTGTCTTTTTACCAATTTTCCCAGCTTAAGCTTTTCTGATGACATAAAAAGTAGTTAATAAAGTGATAGTAAGAAGCTATTGAGTAATCTGCCCAAGGCATTTAGCAATAAATTGCTTATTCTATAACCTAATAACCATTTTAGCTTCAGGGTACAATAAAACAGAAGTGCTAATTCAGTAGTGTTAAAAGAAGACTAATTATACTGAGGACACTTCCTCTTCTGATCTTAGTCACTTGTGACCTATTGTGAAGCTACCAGAGAAGAACCAGGGCCTCTCCTGCACTGAATTATTCATGGCTTTAGTGCTTCAAGGGGCTGATAGAAGCATTGCTCAGACAGTTTTACTCAGCAGACTCTGCACTCTTCTCAACACAATTTAAGAAGTATTCAAGTCATGAACATTCATATAGGGAAACACAAATTCAAGTGTTTGTGTTCATCTGATTCTCAAACAAGTCAGTACATTTCCCTATAAAAGAGACAGAATGTGTGAGAAAACAACGAGAAGGAAAGTGACATGAGCAAGTATGTCCATGTGTTACAATCATGGTCTGCACTAAAATGAAATAACCTGTCCAGCTACAAGAGGAGCCCAAAAGCTCCCTAACTCCATCACCTACAGGTGTGTAACAGTTCCTTTGTTTCATGAGCCATTTACTGTCATCTCTACAGGAAGTTAAGAACTGTACGAACTAAACAAATGTTTTCTGAAATTGGTTTTTATATTATCAACATTCAAACAGAAAGCCTCTAAGGCGTGTCTGCAGCAAAACAGGATTTCTTCATATACTATCACCTCCAGTGTGCTGCAGGCCTTACTTGAGACATGAGAAAGAAATTCAGTCTCTGTTTACACTCAGTTCTTGACTCAAAAGCTGAACCTGCCAAGTATGGTGCAATTTTGCTTCATTTTAACAGATGTGAGTGCCCATGAAAATAATTTCAGATTGTACCAAACAGCCATAATACAATAACACACTTAATTACTATTAACCTTGGATGAAGCTGAAGCAGCAATAACGAGGAGGAACGCTCTATTGTACCGAACCGTGTATAAGCCACCCAGACTCAACTTTATTCCCTGTAAAAATTGAAGCGTAAGACAGAAAGAAATCTTTATTCCTTTGTGTATCACTGTGCAGGACTTTCTGTTTTGGAGGAACTGGTATTTAAGGCCTTGACCATGCAGAATGATTTAAAACTAGTGAGTTGCTTCACATCTTTATACACACTTGAATTTGAACAGGATGGAAAGTGCTGGGCATATGCAGATTTTACATTCTGAATGTGTTAACACACTGCATACAAGCAATTTATTGGTGCTACCATCTCCGGCATCACACTCTTTAGTTTGATCAGTTCTTATCACAGACAACCTGAAATGAGAGCCAGGCAGGAGTAATTGTCTGTTCCTTTCAAACTTCACATGCTGCATAGAATAGTTATAATGAAGTAGCCATATTTTTAACACATGACAAATTATTTAAAAAAATATGCTAGCTCAGGCCAAGGGAGTAAAGATACAGAGTCAGTTTGAAGAGAGCGCCAAACTGAGTGAAAAACCAGCAAACATCACTCTACTAAAACTGTTTTCTAGCTCAGATAAACTGAATTCTCCTGGCAGAACTGGAAAGGCAGAAGCTGAGAAGGAGGACTCTGACACTCTTCTATAATCACCTAGCCTGAGTGGCTGCATATGCCTGTACATATAGATACAATATTTATATCACAGTACCAGATTTGGCAATGCATTGTCTGGATTAGGCTGATAGGTTCTAAACCATCATGCCCTTATCTTTAAAAATGAGTTAAATTCTTCAGCAGTTGTAATAATACAAATGCAACTGTCTGAGTGTCACCCCATGTTTCAAATATAAGCATTTTTATTCATTAGAGTTCAGAAAAAACCAAAAAAACCAGGATTTCTACTAAGTGTTGATGTGACCAAATATGAACAATTCAGTGAGCTAAGACATGCCAGTTTTGAGTATGCGTCTGACAGAGCTGACCTGCACTTCACTGTGACATCATTAAAACTCTATCTTCTTGATGTTTTTGTTTAGTTTTGAATTTGTCCCATTAACAGATTTCCTGTCAGCCTCATAACGGAACTAAGAGAACCAGTGGAGAGTTTTTCTATGAATTTGTCAGGGCAACTAAAAGAGTGGTATTGTATTAAAGAGCTGCTTTCAAATGGTGAGAGAGGACAGCAGGTGCTTCCTTATGCATGTAACTCTCATGAACAAAGGGAATGATAATTTATAGGGAGATCAATAAAGAAGATGCAGCACAGAATAAAGCAGGCAATGGAGACCTCATTGTTCATCTGGTTTTGCCCATGTTGATTTACAAAATGCCATCTCGATTCTGAGACATTCATGTCAGAATAACAAATCAATGTTATTCCACACTATGAAAAATAAACACATCAGAAGCGCGCATACTATCCCATTGCATCGTGTACTGCACAGTGAGACTTACAAAGCTGAGGTCCTGCCGTTACCACAAAGATGGGGCTAGGGAAATATGAGAGTCAGAATAGAAACCCAAAGATGCATTGTTCGTCACTCAGTGAGTGAATGAATACCCCCTTCCTTTGAAGCATCCAGTGTTGGATTTTGCGAAGCACAGGTTTGCCCAAGAGGATAGACTACACAGAGTTCACTACTCCATCTGTAAGCAGCAGTACAGCAGATGCTCACAAGTTGCATGATGCTTTCTCAGCTCTGTAATCCCCTACTTAAATCAAAGCTCTGTGTGTTAGGAAGAACACATGATAGACAGAAGCTTGAATGGACAAGATGTAGTCTGTCCTAGTTCAACCTCTTATAGTGCATAATCTCTTGAAAAACTAGTTAGCACCAATATTTGCCCTTACTATGAAAATCCTAATGAAGATTCTTCAGGAAAATATCTATATACGAGGATAATATTAAAGTTTAAAATCAATTGTTCTTGTGTGAGGAAACAGACCCATAATATCTACCTTGCAATCTAAAGGATTCTGTGATTAGAAATCTTCTGTAGTCTTATTTGATCTGTATATGAATTTGTGTCCCTTTCGTCTTTTCCCCAAGATGAGTGCTCTGCAGCTGAGAGCTTCTCTATACATCTGTTTCAGTAAACACAGAATTAACTTTATGGGCAGAAAGTGCCAAGCACTGCACATTCAGTGCAAAGGTAATGAATGGCACACTAATGCTTCCACTGTCCACATTAGGTATTTAACTACCACTGTCACAACTCATGTCTTTTGTAATGTTGTCTCCTGCATACTTACAATTGTGATGCTGTTCCTACTTCCAGCACTGAACCTATCTTTAGCTATTATGGGCGTGTCCAGCATTATATTGTTACCTTAGCTTACTCTTCATGTTGCTGTGTTGTAGCACTTTATAGCAGGCCACTTCTTAGGATTGGGCAAATAGTCTGTCATATTCCTACTTTCCAGTTGTTTCTGCCACTGCCCTTCTCCATTGTATCTTTATCCTAACAGCTGCATTGGCATTTTAGAACAGGTTTCTATATGGTGTCTGTGTCCAGACAAAGGATCTTCCTGGAGCACACTGAAAAGCCCTCATTAAGACAACTCCTCCTGGAAAGAACAGCTGAAAAAAACCCCAAACAAACCACAACAAACAAACAAACAAAATCCCCAACAAACAAACCAAAAGCCAACCAGTGAAGAAAAACTATCTGGCTATCTGCAATTGAAAAAAAGAAGATGAAGAAAGAACAAAACTAGCATCTTGCTTCTTTACTTCCTTCTTAGGCAGGCTGATCTTCCCTGACTTTGAAGATTCTGCCAGTCAAAGCCTGTTCAAAACACTCCTTGAGCCTTGACTCACTGGTCTGGGCTGCAGCTAAGCAGAAAGCATTTATACAATACATGCAAATAAACAAGCATTATATTATTATCATCATAATCATTATTATCATCATCATCCTTATCTTTATCATCACTATTAGCAGCAATATCATTATTATTAAACAAACTACTACTTATTTCTATCACCACAGCTTTTAGAAGCTACAGTCATGTATTAGAACTACACCGTACTAGCTTTATCTAGTCAAGCAAAGTTCATAGTGATAATCTCCTTGGTTTATGGCTCTATTAACACCTATGCCCAGCTCTGCAGGAGTGAGATATCAGTGGATGTCTGCCTTCCGTACTTGGTTCCCTGGAGAAAAAATGATTTTGTATTTGACTTAAAAGTCAGGGGAACTCTAAATATTGGTGAATGGATCTGGAATGATTTTCACATGAAAATTTCACTGTAAATCCCTCACAGTGATGAACAGACCAGTATTTTTAAATGTCCACGCTAACAGCAACCCTTAATAAATTACAAAACGGCTGAACTACCCAGAGCTGCCACTTCCAACCTGCAAACTTGCAGCAGAAAGTGTTTTATTGCCAGATAAATGCTTATGTGGTTATATTTATGTGAGAAGACCATGGTACCCTGTGAGGAGTAAATCACCCATGTCTATACCACTCCCTTCTCTGAAAAAAGCAAGCACAGTGTCAGCCCCTGCCCCTGCCAAACTAAGAAGTGTTTGAGGTTACCCAGCACCAAAATTAAATGGATTAAGTCATATGAGAAAACTATGAAGATGAAGACTCTTCTGAGAGGTCCTTCATCTCATGCCAACAGTTGTAATATAGGTTCAAGAACAAGTCTTTCCCT
>NW_010171315.1:9177-28572 GCF_000695765.1 Mesitornis unicolor
AGGTCTAAGGTTTCACTGTGACACAAGGGAAGCAGTAACCACTTAGTCTCCTTATGGCTGTCCTTCTCATATCTCTTGGTGGACTATATTTTCACTGCTGCTGGTTATCCAGCAGAGAGAGACTGATGGACTTACGAACCCCTTGGTGAAACTGCCTATGTTCAATTTCTTTGTGATTACAGTGACGTTTCCTGTTGCAAATGCTAGGTCCTTGGGATGAACAAATTAAAATATAAGCTTCCTTGTCCATGTTTCCTGAATTTGCCTTAGCCATTCTGCTCAATTTTAAACCAAAGGACATGAGCAAATGAAGCAGTTAGCACATGACAGGGTCCGGCATAGACCTACAGTCAGTAATACACTAAAGGGCAAGCAACTTCGAAGTACCTCACATTTACTTTAGATTTAGCCATACGTGTGGATATTTTCTGAACAAAAGCTGTAAGCTTTCTGAACTTACAAGCTTGTAAGTTGTGAACCTATGTCATAGAACTATAGTCTGTTAGGGTAGTTCAGTTTGGAAGGGACCTCCAGGGGTCTCGTCCAGCCACCTGCTCAAAGGAAGGTTGGACCAGACTGATCAGGCAGGTCTTGAAAACAGCAAGAAATTTTCCCGTATTATATATTGCCATGCAATTCTGCTATAAGGCTGTGTATTGACAGCACATGGCAAAGATCTGTAGCCAGAGAAACTGAGAGTTTCAATCAGTAGAGGTAGAACTTTATTCTTCTCATCCTGAAACCTGTCACAAGGTGGGACAGTAATTATTATGGGTGCAGCCAGGAACACACTCATCATATTCTTGTTCTTCAGAGCAGGAAAATTACAGGAATTGGGAATCTTATGACCATAAACTCTCACTGCATGGTCCCATGGCCTCCCTGAGACTCACTTGCCTCCAATGTATCACCAGCCTGACACTTTATTACTTTGTGTCTTAAGCCATAATAAATGATTGGTGTGTTCATAGTCTTAAATGAAAGCCCCATAGAAATGTAGTACTACTGATATACTTTGGGACAAAAACTAATTTCATTATAAAATAAAAACACAATATCAAGAAAAACCTGAAAGAAAGCAGAGAGGGAAACAGGCATATCCTTCTGCCTTGGTGGCCATGCCTGTCTTCATTTGCAACTCACATAACTTTGCAGATGTGTATTTGACTCCACTTTATAGGATATGCACTAGTAACAAAATAATTTTCTCTATTAAATTATGAGTTTTATGTTTCTCTACAAAATGCTTCAATAACATAAACCATCAGCTCAGACAATATGTGACCAGGATGCCTAACACCCTCCTCTTTCATCTCTAGAGTAACTTTAGGCTCTCCTGCACCTCTCAGCAAAGTATAAAAGGGCCATATGGCTTTCCCCTAATTTCTTTAGCATTTCTCAGTGTTTATTTATGAAGATTACTAATAGATAACTGGGAGGCAGTTGGCACATTCAAAACATGCCACGCTTTTCCACCATGAGAGAGAAACAGCCAGGGTGTACAGAACAAAAACCTTTCTTTCTCTTCCTTCTGTGTTCAGACTGTTAGGCAAGTAGTCAGGTACCAGCCTGATGTGTGTCACATAAAACCAACTGGGCAGCAGTAAGTGTTTAGAAGGGTCAACTAGCAATAAAGTGCGAAGGTGAAACCCCCTACTTTACTTGAGAAAGTCTACCTTTAAGAGAACATATTTCTTTCTTTCATCCCAAACAATGGTCAAAGTCACATCCAGCTGCACAAATACCTTCATTGCTTGGTATGAGGTTCTGCAAATACTAAATGATATAACAATGATATAACTACTTAAGGCAGGAAGTGGTATCCTGTAATAATTACTATCAGAATTCGATCAGGCAGTTTAATTTTTCTTCAAAAGTTTACATATTCTCATTCCAGTGTCCTCAAAAAAAGCTTTTGACTGTTGCCTTACTAGCAGAATAACCTATCAAATTCCTTCTTCTGACTTTGACTTTAACAGGTTAGAAATAGGTCCTACACAGACATTAAATATGGATTTAGGTCTTTTTACTAATGTAGATTTCTTTAACCCAGTTAAACAGCTGTTCAGACAAAAAGACATCATGTTCAGTATTTATCCTTTTGTAGGAAAATTCAGTTTCTGTCTGGATCTCAATTCAGATATCTCAATGAGTTTCCAGCCAGGTGTACCAGACAGCTCAGAGTGCCCAAATGATAGCTAATAGACACCTTCAGTATCTGTGAGATAAGTAAGCTGGGCGTCTCATGTCACGTTATTTGCTGAGTTGATACCTGTGTGATCAAGTTCTGTATTACTGCTTGGGATGTAGTATCTTTTTCTAGTAACTTGAATGCTTAAAAACCAAGCATTTTACCTATATAATATCTTCTGATTGCACATACATATTTGTTTAGTGTGCCTGTTAAAATTATATTGATAGGATTGTGCTCTTTCTAAAAATCCCAGCCCCCCTGTACATCTTTAGCCAACTAAAGACATTTAAACATCTGAATACCAGCACACGGACATACCAAAAACAGGTAAAAAGGATTTAACAACGTTCCTAAAACTTATTCCACATTGCATTTTTTAGACTTAAATTCTGAGAATCAGAACATTTGCTGTCATTATGTAAATACTATAATGAATATTCATTGATATGTAAATTGCAACATACATATTTGCGTTTGAATTCTACATTTCTGCACTTTAATATGGATATATATCATTTGGCTGATCTTGCAAACTGAAATGTTTGTTGCATTTTCTTCTTGGTAACTACATAGGTCAAAAAAGTTTGTGAGGAATCTAGCATTTAGACCATTAATAATACTGATGTACTCAAAGAGCAGACTTTTTCCAGTTAGTAGCATGCAGGCAAGCTCCAGCTTATGAGAGCTAAGACTTAGTTTCAAAGCAAAGTATTTTTTGTATTTGTCAAATGAGCAAATTTAATTTGAAAACATAGAGAGGCAATAAATATAGAACTCCAAGATGTTTTATGATATTTTATCATTAATGTATGCTGAAAGGAACTATCTTCTAAGCACCTGATGTATTATAACAATTCTCTTTGTACTGACTTATAGATAAATGGCAAATATTTCATTGCTTAGAAACATATTAGTCCTGAGCATCCCTAGCAACTTTTTATTCACTTGATTTAAAGCAGAATTCCTACACTCAGAATATCACTCATAGGTTCTTAGCTGCAATTCCCAAAACAGTAAGCAAAGCAGAGCCAGAAATACCAAATGTTACACTGTGAACCTACAGATCATCAGTTTTTACCCAAGACACTTGAAAACCTAACTTTTCTGTTCCATTAGGGAGTATGAAGAAAAGGAGTAAATCTGCAACAGAAGTCTTTGCAATAGGGTTCCCAACACATGAGTTATTGTGTTAGGAACATAATTCTTTTAAAGGTTATAAAATAATTACATGTCTAATTTTGTTTGAAGGTAGATTAATTCACTCTGCTGAGATCTATGAGAAGAGAGGGATTCCTGGAGTTCCTTAAGACCTGTTGGAAGAATATGAGTTGCAAAGATCATGTGGAGATGTTTCTCCCTACAGAAAAAATAAAATAATGAAAAGTTACTAGAAGTTTCCATGCTCATTTAGAAGGATATCAAGTGTTTGCCCCAGGAAAGTAACTTTGGTGGGTATCAATGCAAAAAAGATACAAGTTTTTCTAAGCAGGTTGTACAGGGTACATGGATGGCCATGAGTACCAGTCTCACGTATCCCAATAAACAAGATGGAGATACTGGAAAAAAAGAATCTGTTTTCATGAGCAGTACAACCCAAATGTGCATGCTTGAGAAGTTAAAATGATTAGACAGTCCTTTCTTTAAATTGACTGTAACCCATAATTACCAGTTGTCTCAATATTTCAGTAAATTATAATAAATATTTAATCATAGATACATCTCTTTCTAGCAGTGAAGTCCATAACATTTGACCATGAAAGGTAAGAAGAAAGTACAAAGAATTATTTTTTTTTCCAGTTACGCAGTTAACCTCCCGTGCGCTTTCTAAGAATGGTCACAGAGCCAGAAAACATTGTAAGGAGAGAAAGCTAGTCAACATGTATTTTATTTCTTAAATGAAATGAATGGTTTTCTTAAATGAATCTAGGAAATCCTCTGAAAGAGAAATCAAAGGCTTTGACAGCACATTTTTAAAGACCTGAGCAATTTCATTTGAAGACCAGTGTGATGCAAGTAATCAGATCTCTAGTGTGTAGGGTACAGGTCAAGCAGCAGAAGAATTTCCAAAGCCTTGTACAGAATGTTAGCTTGTTGTGCGTTAAGTGAGAGAATTTTTGTCTGTTTATTTGTTTAGTTAGCGGCTTTTTTCCATGTTTCTTTCTAGATGGCCTGCTAAGACAATGATCACACAAAGCTATTCCTATCCTGGACAGAGGAAGAGTGACAAATAGATCTTTCCAATTATATAAGAAGAAAATGGTTTCTCTCTGCAGCGGCAAGATCCTTCCTTCTCCCATTAAAAAAAAAAATGAGTTGGCTGGAATTTCCCACGCATGAGAGTGTATATAAAAAGGTTACTATTTCTAAAATATTTCAAGTAGTTCTTCAGACATCCAAGGAACAAAAAAGATGCTCAATCTGTTAATATCATTCTAATTGGATACTCAATTTGCAACACTGGAGTTGCAAAAGGACATGTATAAATGAAACACAATTAACCTTTAATTCTGAGCATTTTTTTCCTCTGCCCAACACGGGTCAGTTACCATAGAGATTGTACCTATGTGATCTGCAGATGTGACTCAAAACCAGCTGGAGTTTCCGTCTCAACCATATCTCAGTATGGCACCAGGATAATTAAAAATCTGCTTAAATAGAAATGAAAGTTTATCTGAAAGTCTATAAAAAATAAAATAAAAGGAAAGTTGCTGTGCGGGAAAGAACTTTGAAACTCTGGGAAAAAAGACAGGATGCCCTGGCCAAACCCCGAGAGTCTCCTCTGGATGTCAATGCACTGTGAACGTTTGGTGTCTCATGTGGTTCAGAGACCAGCACAGAGCAGAGCCTGGTCCATTCACCAGCTGAATTCAAAGTGTTCAGTGCTTTACAGCTGAACCACACACCAACATCATACGCTTATACCATGTAGCAATTCATTCCAGCTGCCTCTGCATATAGCTCTCTGTAACTGTCCAGGCAGTACACCGAAAAACCTAAATAACTGTTCTAGTCAATGCCTTATGAAGAATATATTTAAATCAGTTGGCAGGAGGGATCATCCTCTCCTGATGAGATTGTCTCAAGGGCTTTTCACCAGCTTCCAGGAAATCCTGAAAAAGAGCAAAAACATTCTGGGAGCATGCTGTAAGGAATCAAAGAGAAAGGAGTCTTCAGGTTTTTGATTACTCTCCTAATTTTAGATAGGGTCACTTCCAATCCCTAACGTTCTGTGATTCTGTGTGTGATTCTGTGATTGCATTTTAGTTACTCTTCCAAAATTATCTATATAAGCATTCATACTACACACTCGCCACAGAATTTGTACAGAGCCTTCTACATGGAGTAGCTTTGTGCACAATATCTTCTACGCATCATCTGAGAGTCTTTGTTAAAAATTCCTTCTGCAATGTGTTCAAAAGGAAATTTGGCTGCACAGTGTTCACCTTTATGGCATGAATATTTCATTGAGATAAGTAACCTGGGATTCAGAGAGAATGAAGAGTGCACAGAGTGCTTGGAAAACACACAGTCTTTTCTGCTGCAAAAGAAAGGAAAAGTAGTGTCTGTGTCCCACAGACTGGACCATGTAGCACTTTGCCACATTTTTATTGGAATCACTGTCATACACTTCATGTAGGATCACTCACGTTAATGTATCACAAATAGCTTTATAGGCTGAAGAACATCTAGACAATTTAAAAAATCATGCTAACAGTAATAGAAGCAAGTCAATCAAATATTTATGGAGCCCTATAGAAGAGCTGTATGAGTGGATAATGCTACCCTGTATGTACTCAGTGTCTTATACCTGAAAATAGCAACTTTGTATGGACTGGGAAACTGAGGCAAAGATGCCTTAATCCTTTAACTCCAAAATAACTCAGTCAGAAATACAATCCACATTACCTGACGTGGGCAGTGCTTCTAATCAATGTATTGCATTGCCTTGAAGTTAAAGCAGGAGAGAGGAGGAAAAAAAAGAGCTGAAGAGATAAAAGCGTACAGAAAGCAGGCAATTTTTGTCTGAAATATGAAAAAAGGTACTGAATCAATTAGCTGAAAATTCACAAAGTAGAATCTTGGAGAAAAAGCTTAATGTATCTGGCTTTTTTGGGAAGAAGATGAGAAAGCAGTGTAGCAGAATCCCAGAGCTCCAGTAATGTTAATCAGTGTCTTGAGAAACAGGAATCAGGGAGGCATCCCTGCAACAAGAGGCATCCCTGAAATAAGGGTTTTGACTTTGCTACCTAGATTACCTCCAAAGCTCTATGAATATGAAAAGAAATGAACACAGCTGAATCCAACTAGAATTCTAAGTGTTTTGAATATCATTTCAGCTCTGAACTGGCTTTCTGCTTTGCTATGCCTTGAAAAAAATCCAGTGATTTATCTGAACATAGCTTAGTTTCTTGGTTACTCAAGAGTGTCAGTCACAGATGCTGACTGTTTTTTCCACAAACCCACAAAGCATTTTCAAGCCAGTTGCATAGATGCGATATAAATGTGTTCATGTGTATGCCATGATTCTTTCTTTCTATAAATGATTTTGTGAGCATCAAACAGCTATACAAGTATTTCATAAATCCTATACAAGTAGTCCATCGATCCTATGTAAAAGGATTCACAGATTTTATTCAAACAATGCATACAAACAATTTTTAAATGTTTAAGTGTCTGCATTATTGTCTGTTCAGTGTATTCATTTCACATATGCACTGCAAATCAGGAAAGAGATGTGAACTTAATATACAAACTTAATAGACAAAAGTATAGAAACAGATATAATAACACTTGTGCTTTGTGATTAGTATCAAAAATAGCCAAGTTCTACTGAACTTTACCAACTGGTGTGTAAAGGCCCTGGGGATGATATAGCTGCTGCAGATCACACTCAAATCCCAGAAAGGTCATCTGAGGTTCTGTTCCTGGAATGAATGCTGTACTTTTATCCTACATCTTCTGTGCAGTATCAGCAGGATAAGTTCTGGGCAAGCACTTGAAGAGTGGGTTTCTGGCAGGTGTATGTAACATTTAAAGACGTATTTTCTATATCAGAAATTTACTGCATGGTTTTTCAGGAAAAGTTTTCTAATAAAGTTTATTTTACTCCTGAACTTTGTCTATTTTAAAGAACTATTCATGTTTACTAAAATAATTTCATAAAGTCCCTTTAAAGCAATGTTGTTCCCTGCTCCAATCCGCCCCAATTGAATACAATGTGAGAAAAGCTACTGGAGGCTCCAGATTTCATAAATGCAGTGGACACAAGTAGGAAATGTGAAGACATGTATCACTGGGTATTTGTACTAGATGACTTTACATGCATTTCATTATTAGTACTTTTGTAAGCACAGTTTAATTAGAAAGTAAATCAGATGTGAATGGCAAATGGTGTCTTCAAACACATCCCAGCAATATTTATTTAGTAGCTAATAATTTTCAGCAGAAGCCTGAGAAATGTTTTCATTCCAGGTGTTCAACGTAATAATAGCCAATTTTTGGTTCTACTTGATGTTTATAAATCTATTAGCACAGTCATTTCGGTGGCTTTCTATGGCTGCTTTGTAATATTTTTTTTTGTGTGTTCCAAATAAAAATATGCAGGGGAGAGCTTGATGGAAAGAAATCTCAGTTAATAAACATGAACTGGAATTACCTTGTATTATAAACTGGATGGGTTATCCACTTTACAGCTGGATAGACAATGGCCAGAGGTTTCCACTTTAAGAGTCATTATACATCATATAATGACTATTATATATTCCACAACAGTTGCTAGGCTGATGAATATAACTATGCTCTGGAAATCTCAAGATATTCAAGGAAAATGCCGTGGACACTGACAGATCACCCTCACATATTCTTTAACATACAGGTAGCCTGAACCACTCAGAGCATTTATGGGTGGATTGCTACAAGATGAGAAGAAAACAGGAAAAATAGAATAGGGTCTTATCTTCTTGGTTTTGGGACACAGACAGACACATTGAGGAAAATATTAGACGTGCAAGATCTAGTATTTTGTAAGAACTGACGGTGTTATGAATAACCCATGTAGGAGCACAGATCTTTCTGCAGTCTTGAGTTTTTTATCTGAGCATATTTCATTAAATATAAATCTTTCCAGCACTCAATTTTTTTTTCGTAGAAGTGGTAGCAACTCAACAATTCTGTAAATAAGAAAATGAAAATAAAACAAAACTCAAAGTGATTCTGACATTAAGATTTGGTCTGAGAGAAAAGTCGGGCACAACTCTTGCACCTTGTGCTCAGGTCACCTGCTGTCCCTGTGAAGTGACCCTTTGAGGCAGGGTGGGCTCACCTGTAACATGCCTGGGATAGGGAAGTCTGTTCTGGCCTCTCAGGGGACAGCATTGGCACTGACCATCCCATGAACAGTATATAAAGGCCAGGGCACAAAACCTCTTCCATTGTTTTGGGATTATATAAACTCTTTTGCATCATTTTGGCTCTTCCACTCTGTGGAAGGAAGAGAGGAAAAGAGGAACGTGCTTGGCAGCACAACTGTAATGGAAGCAGGAGGCTGAGGGTCTGTCTTCAGTGGTTCTGCTACCAACAGAGAAAGAGAAGTGATGACATGCAAACATGTACCCTATCCAGTTCCTGCCTCTAGAACGTTGCAGGCTCCTTTGCACAGCTTCTTAAACAGCATCTTCAGGAGTCATGTTCAGAGTCCTTTTTACAAGAGTTCTATGTATCAATTTGTTTCTGATGAGAGAGAAACTCCCCCTGTAGTTTTCCATAAGATGTATAGTTAGCTGAAGTCAAGAACTATTACAATCACATACTCTCACAATGGTGTAATGAGATTTTCTTCCTTTACATGCAGTGTTTCTCCTCAACATTTTCCATAAAGATGCTGTTTATGAGGAATTCATTCCTCTGATTGCAATGTAATTTACATTTATATGATGTTAGAATCTTGAATTAACAGATTCTAGCTTTGTTTAAAACTTTGTGACTTAGAAAATCTCATAAGCACAGATTAAAAAAACTGTAGCATCCTCTTGTTTAACTAAGTAGGATTCTTTCCTGTGTAGATCAGTACTTGGGTATTGTAAAAATTATCTGAATCCAATATTTAGGCTACTTTTAATGCACAAGATGGAAGAGGTATAGGTATGTATAGACTCTTAATTTTTTAATGTCTGCTTTCAATGGACATGGATGTTCTAAAACAAACCTACTTAATAAATAGTAACTTGATGATATTAATTAGGCTGTCAGGAGAAAAATGGTCTTCAGGACCAGATAGTCATGGTTGGTGCTAAGTGTATGCACTTCAAGTCTCATTTGAGGGTAGGAGAAACGGATAAAAGCTTAGAAGATCTCTGTTAGATTGGAAAGTGGCTGACTCCAGGACCTCACAACAGGTAAAGTTTCTATTTAGCTGGTAACTGGCAGTTATGCGGAGGTTGGTGACATCTGAGCAGGGGCTGCCTTCACACTTAGAAGAAGGCATAAACCAATTATTAAATTCCAGGATAAAAATTATGGCTGGATGCCACAGAACTGAGTCAGTCTGACAACAAAGTTAGACTTTGTGTTACATGGTATTGCCTTGGTAACCTTGTCAGCCTACAGGATGAAAGATGAGTTAATTTCTGTGCTCACAACAATTTCAGCATCTTTCCTACAATGGACAGACTGGCCAAGTCACGTTGGAGTGGTGGACATTTGCCTCCTGATATAATGTGTCAAATGCCAGCAGTTCCTGCTGCAAAGCAACAACTAGGCAACTGTAAGGCAACCATCAGACGGTAAAATCTTCCATTTGATATGAGTTGGTATCTGTGATCCTCCATAGATATGATTTGATCACAGAGTGGTGGAAGGCTCCTTGTCTTATTTCAAATGAAGTTGCCTTATAAAGGTGTAAAAGGAAAGCTCAGAATGTAGTCAGATGACAGAACATATATTCCACACAGTAGTTCAGCCAGACAACTATCAACACAACATAGCTGGAATGTCTCAAGACTTGCTTATACAATAAATCTTAATTTCTGGGCGTCTGGTGCTGCTTGACACGGCCTGTGTAACTACAAAAAATCCTTGGTCTGCATTTCCTTTTAGTTCATCTTTTATTTTCCTCATAAATATTTTACACAGATTCCACAATTGTCCTTTGTGTGGCAACAAAGCTGTTTGGAAAAGTGCTTTAATATTTGAAAAACTGCATGTCAAGTAATGGAGATGGGAGTGCTATATTGAAGGAAAATTGTGTTCAAAGTAACATGACTTTTACAACTGACTTGAAAACCATAGATTATTCTTGCAAGATTTTGCTCTCAAGGATCACAGGCAATTTAGCAGCATAGCTGCATTTAGCAGAAGCTAAAATATTTCCTTTTAAGCCTTTGACACTGCTGGCCTGTATACATTTTTATGCATACAAAACATACACTTTCAAGTCCAACCAATCAGTTATAAAAGCTATTTTTCCTATGTGCTTATTATCCATCTGTCAGGAAAAAGTACTTATTTTGTAGGTGAACTGAAAGGCTCGTTTTAAAACTGAGAAGCACTATACTGTTTAAGATCAGCTGTAATAAGTTAGCAGGATCTCAGTGCTGAAATTTTAAGATGATCTATGAACACAACAGAGCGACAAGGTTGAAACACATCCTGAGCTTAACCCTTGAAGTCCTGACTTCAGGCAGAGCTAAGAAGATAGCCCAGAAAAATGACCTGCAAACACTGTGCCCTACTGGGTTATTTTTAAGGGCAGATGTTTCCTAGCTCCTTTCTGCTTTTGTTTGGAAATAATGTATAGGTAAGGCAAGTATCCCCTAAGCTATCAGAGAAATATATTCATGAACATTTGGCATAATGTTTGCATAGCCCTCTTCTTTGGGCTTTAGAGTTGTGTCGTGGTTTAGGCCCAGTGCACAACTGAGGACCACGATGCCCCAAAAGGGCTAGTCAAAATAAGGACTGGGAGGGCTTCTCGCCACTTAAAAAAGTTACAGGCAAAAGACAGATTCATCATAAGGAATAAAAACAAAACAATTTTAGTTTGTTACCAACATCAGAGTAGAACAACGGGAGATACAACCAGATCTTAATTAAAGTCAAAACACCTCCTCCCTTCTTCCCAGGCTCAGCTTTTGTTCCTGCTTTCTTCACCTCCCCCCATTTTGCCTTGAGGCGCAGAGGGATGGGCGTGGGGGTTGCAGTTGGTTTCACGACTTGTGCTCCTCATGGGAGGGAGGACTCCGCCCAGCCTCTCCCTTTGCTTCCACATGGACCCCTTTCCACAGGAGAAAGAGTCCTCAAAAGACCAATCTGGGTCTGCCCACAGCTGCAGTTTCCCTCACACACAAAACTGCTTCAGCCCAAGTCCACAAAACTCCAATCTGGGTCTGCCCATGGTCACAGTTCCCTCACACATGAACTGCTCCAGCAAACACTGCCTTAAGTCACAGCTTCTTCAGGTGCAGCCACTTGCTCATGTGGCCCTGCCCTACTGGTGAACTCTACAGGCTGGTTGACCTGGCTCTTGCCATGGGTTGCAAAAGGGGAACCTGGGCTCTGTGTCCTCCTCCTCCTCCCTCTCCTTTCTTTCCTTCAACTGACCTTGTTGTTCTTAAAAGTTGTTCTCCTTGGGCCCCACTTCTTTCTCTGCTGCAGGTCTCTTCTGATGGTCCTGAAGAGTTCCTGGCTTTCTCTCTTTTCGGACTGGAGCTGCAGCGGGGCTTAAGCTTAAGTTGAGGTTGGGTTGGGTCAGGCTGGCCCAGCCCAGCCCAGCCGGGCAGGGCCGGGGCCAGGGCCGAGCCACCCGCACCTGGGACCACGCTGATTGCAGCCGGTGCCAGAGAGGGAGTGAACACGCCCTGCACCCCCCTTACATACATGAATTCGCAGGGGCGCTGATTGGCTTGGCCCTGGTCAGAGGTGGGTCTGACAAAGGAAAAGGGGGAGCTTTTCAGGTAGCTTCTTAAAGTGCCATCTCCATAGCCCTTCCCCCATTACCAAAGACACAACAAAAAACCCCTCACAGAAAACCCAGTACAAGTTGAAAGAGGAGGAGAAAAGTGTGGAAGAGAAGCAGGAGAGACAGGAGCAACAGGCACTTTGTGCATACTCTGCCTGGCTCAGGAGGTGCAAGGTGGTGGATGAAAACGCAGCCCAAAGCTGTGGGCATGGCAGCGCCTTCCAGGTGAGCACAGGACATCGGCACACAGAGAGAGCCCTAACAGCCAGAGGAGCTGCAGCCACCCCAGGTCTGGGGAGAAGCACACAAAGGTGGTAGAATGGAGAAGCAGAACCAGTCGGCTGCAAATGATGCCACTACCTGAAAAATGAAACCTGTTTCTAATCAATAGGCATCTGTGGGAATTCAAAATCAAGGAAGTTGGGTGGTGATAGGAGGGTCTGAGAACTGCAGGCTGGGACATTCAAGAAATGCACTGAGAGGTGAGACGTTGTGCAGATGATCCTGCACCCCACACCAAAGCCCATCATTAAACTAGTTGTCAAATGTGAAGGGGAAGGGCTGTTTTACAGATTAGAGCAAATCTGCAGTTATGCACTGAACAATGGAAAGATTTTGTGAAAAGACAATAAAACAGTGAGTGAATAATCAGCCCTATATGTACAACATGTCAGACTGAAATGCTTATTTACAAATAAGTGGCTGCTTATCTAAGAATAGACTATTCAGTTAAGAAATAAAAGAACTATTATCCCCATGTATGTTCTCCTATTACAGAAGACTGGTGCTGAAAATGCTCCTGTTGAATCTTTTGCACCACAATTAAAAAAACCCTTCTGTTTACCTTACTACATCTAAGTCCAGGAAGACTGCCTATGAAAATACAAAAGGCACTATTTCCAATTATTTTAATTCATAGATGGCCTCTTTGTCACAATTTAATTCCTCTAGTTTCCTCAAAGTATAACACTTATTATTGAAATACAGCAAAAATAGTAAACAGATATAGGAAGACATACTTGTGTCATCCTGAAGCCTTCCAGTGTGTTTAGATTTAGTGTAACGAGATCATGAGTCAAGGAGACAGGAAGAGTGGTATGGGAGTAGGGGTTTGACAAAAATATAAGGGATGAAATTGTATGCTTTATTATATATTTGCCTTTTATTTTCTTTTTCATAAAACATTTAAAAAAGTTCCTGTATTGGGTTTTCTGTGAGGGGTTTTACTTGGGTTTTTTTTGAAGTGGGAGAGGACTACAGATATAGCTATGTAAGAAGCTGCTAGAAGCTCCTCTGGATCCAAATGTCAGACCCACCTCTGACCAGGACCAAGCCAATAAGTCCTTCAGTAAATCTATGTATTTAAGAAGGGTGTGGTGCATGGGGCACCCTCTCTTGCCCTGGCCCCAAGCAGCACAGCCCTGGATGTGGGCAGCGTGGCCCCAGCCCCAGCTGGGCTGGGCCAGACCAGCCTCAACTTAATCTCAAGGACCGCTGCAGCTCCAGCCCGAGAGAGAGACCCAGGAACCATTCAAGAACCATCAGATGGGACCTGCAGCGGAGAAAGCAGTGGGATTTGAGGAGAACAACTGTGCAGACACCAATATCAGTGAAGAAAGAAAGGAGGGGGGGAGGAGGAGGTGCACAGAACCGAGGTTCCCCCTGCAGCCCCCTGGTGAGAGGGCAGGTTGACCCACGTGCAGCCTGTGCAAGTGCACTGGTGGGACAGATCCACATGAGAAGGTGGCTGCTTCTGTAGAGGCTGTGACTCCATGGGCAGTGTGTGCTGGAGTAGTTCGTGTGTGAGGGAACTGCAGCCACGGGTAAACTCACATTGAATTTTGTGGAGGACCTCTCCTGTGGGAAGGGTGCCATGCAGAAGCAGAGGGAGAATGGGAGGGGTCCTCTCTACCCCTGAAGAGGAAGGAGCTGCAGAGACTACATGGGTTGAACTGACTGCACTCCTATTCCCAGCCCCTTGCGCTGCTGGCAAGGAGCCTGATAAAGGAACTGGAACAAAGCTGAGCCTGGGAAGAAGGTGGGGGTGGGGGAAGGTGTTGACTTTAAGATCTGGTTGTATCTCTCACTGTTCTACCCTGATGTTACTGGTAACAAAATTAAATTGTTTTGTTTTTTCCTCCCCATGATGAGTCTGTCTTTTGCCTGTGACCGTAAGCAGTGACCAGTCCTTTTCTTTTGTCTAGGCCACTTTGTGGACATTGTGGTGCTCAGTTACCCACTGGACTTAAACCATGACAACTCTCCAGATTTCAGATGAACTGAGGGCTTGGTTTGAGAAGCCCAGGTCCCCTCTGCAGATCCCAAAGTTAATATTGGCAAGTGCTGCGAGAAAGCAGATGATGTTTTTGTAATGTCTGTGGGTTGAAGCTGTTATATTGAGTGTGTGTGACTCAAGCTCAGACTAAGCCTTTTCATAAAGGTCCTCTGATAGAAGAAAGTCAACAGGGCAGGCTTTGACTTTGAATGTACTGTCTTTTCTATAGTAAAGACTGAGTAGCCGCCTAGTGCTTTTGAAGTCAGTAGCTCTGGTTTGAAAGAAGATGTGTTTCTCGAGATACCTGGCTGTGTGCTTACTCAGTCAATTTCTGTCTGCCCGCACAACTAACCATGTGTATCAGGGTCCTTACCATGACATCTTGAGTACTATCTCTATAGAAGAAAGTTAAAACTTTTCTTTCTTCTGCTGCCTGCCCCCTTCCCCCTGCTGAGCATACAGATTTGCACTTGCAAAAATATCACACCCTCATCGAAAGGAGTTTAACAGCAGGAGGAGGAAAAAAGGGAATGGAATGGATGTAATTATTTCTTGCAAATTGTTGTTTAGGAGCTCATGATAATTTTCTGAAGAACAGAGCAGTAGAGGCAGGCCAAGGAAATACTTAAAGGGTGTGTATTCTTAGCTTTCAGGATGTTCTTATCCTTAAATGGAGCAATCAAAGATTTTGATTCATGATACACAAGAACCCTGTAAGTAATACATCGAAGTTGTATAACTTCAGATAATTTCTAATTAATGTAACAAAATATTAATATGCTTAATTTAAGAGCAAACAAGCATTTAACTTCAACACGACTTTTTCATCTACTATATCTGACAGCCAGCTATACCACCCAGGAACCTTAAATACCCTCTGTCTTGTGGAGCAGAACAGCGACAACTTAGATTAGAAAAGAAATGATTTTACATTTCTTTATAAAATTTTAAATCACTACCAGACAGTGGAGCTAAAGAGCCACACACAGAAAACGCAGAAATGGTTGTAAGGTTTCTTTTCTTTATATTTGCATGGAGTATGTGAATTAACAAAAAGTCAAACAGGTATAATTCGTTTTTATATACAAGTGTTAAGTCATAATGCATCTCATTGAAAGTAAAGTAAGAAGCAAGTACATTTTGGGCTAAATTCAGTCTTGTCACAAGGGGAGTAACTGTGGTGGACTCAGAACTGAATTTTGTCAATTGAAAGAAACACAGCAGCTATTCTTTCCAGTTCCTTTTGAAAAGAGAAAGAAAACACAGCTATAAAGTCTTCCCCATCCAATTTATTTTATGCTGCATGCAAATGTCTTAAGGTCAGTTCCCAGTGAAACTGCTGAATACTTGGTCCTACAGTGCTTGTTGAGATGGGGAGAGGGGGAGTGGGGCAGGTTCGCACAGGAGAGGGGAGAAGCAGTAGTCTGTACCTTCATGTTTTTGAAAGGTTGAGCAATTTCACAGAACAGCTCCAGACTGCTATTTCAAAGGAAGTGTCACAGGGCTGCTGGGGAGAAAATGCACATGAACATGCTGTGCTGAGAAGCAGGAAAAAGCCTATAATTTAAGGTCCACTCTTACTGTTCTGAAAGCCTTTTCTGGCATCAGAAACATGAAGATGACTGCCTTATGAGCACAAAAGTGTAAGTCTGGGAGATTTTTTCTGTCCCCAAAGATGCTGGTCTCCTTTATGGAGACTTGAGGATCTTACTACCCTGTTCTGCAGCTTTAGTACTCTGGCTGCATGCACAGATCTCATCTATCAGTTCATCAAAACAGGCAAAATATCATGCTGCTAAACTGCAGTCTTTGTCCACCATGTGAATTCAGATATGATGAGGATAAGTTTGAGATGCACAGAGAGAGATAACTACAAACAAACTGGATCAGCTGTGCATTGTTAAAGGTGATATCCTCTTTGTAGGGATTCAGCCACTACGTGAGTAGTTTTGATTCACTGCCCTGCAGCTATCGTTAAATCATAGCACATTCGTTTTTAAAATAAATTGATATATAGTTCATGTTTGCAATAGTGAAACAGGATTGAGTTGGAAGTTAAAAATCAAGGTCATTGTACAGTTGGCGACTGAAAATGAGAGAATTTTCTTCACTTTGGCTTATGCTGATATTACTCATATAACTACAGCAGTAAGAATGGTTGCTTCAGCCCCTCATTTGATTCACTAGACAAAATAGAAACTTATTTCCTTTTCTCAACTGATAATAGTTCATTAGCAGACATGGCAGTCTGGCACAGTGTCTTGAGAAATGCTTGTTAACTGCACCTCTGAGCTAAATCCTTTGGCTCCTGAGCTTGTTTAAGCTGAGATCACTGAGAAGAATGCACCCTGAAATTATTTTCTAAAAGACTACTGCATACACAAATCCCTTCCATCCTCTGCTCTATTATTTCTATCTGTTAATGGAAAACATTCTTAAAATTACTACACATTTTTTGGAGCCATGCCTTCTTCTATTTGTTCTGAAAAAAATTCCAATGTATTTGCAAATGAGCTTTATCTGGAAACGATACAGTGTCTGGACAACCTCAGCTGTATAAAGCTTTGTTTAACTATAGGTGGGCAGGGTACAAGTAGCAGCACACAGGCTTTTCTTTCACTTCAGTAGGTTTCAAATCTAGTTGAGGAGGGATGGGGGGGATTAAAACTTGAGCATCTGTGCTATACTTGTATTCTCTACTGTGAAACCAGCACAGAAAGTAGCACAGATGACTACTAGTCTCAGTGTTTCACCAAAAGTATGCTCTTCCTACAGTAATGGGGCAAATATGGGAACCACATAAGCTTAATATTACAATAAATTGATTAGTCTTTGCATTCACTACTCTCTACTGCCTAATTCAGTCAAAATTACCTATCTGTTTGTCCCATGGGCCCTCTACAGCTCATAAAGAAGGTGATTTTCCTGATTGCACTCTCTTGCTTGCTTTTTGTTCATCAAGGTGGTTAGAAATCCTTGGTAGATGATAATCTGTTTCAGAATTTAATTAATATTCAATAAATCTTATATTAATCTCAATGAGCAGTGTGAGGACCAGCATGCAGGACATTAAATTTCAAATGATACTGTTGTGCCTGAAGCCACTAATGGTTTTTTCCTATTATATCCAGTGAAGCATCTTGAAATTTTATTGTATGACTATACAAGAACTTGAATAGTAAGTGCACACCTCAACACTGATGACTGGATGCTCTGCTATTAAACTCTGAAAGCTTTCTCTTGCTCCACAAGATACAAAGGAAAATTGCAAAAGATCAGTGGTTTCTTTCTTAAGACGAAAAAAGCAGTATGGTTTAGTTACAACATATAAGCACAGATCAGGAAGATTCACACATATTTTCTGGTTTATGTGTGCTGAGTGTCGCAGGTCTTACTGAAAGTGAAACAGTATGGACACCAGCAGAACATAATTGTTTCCTCTGCCTCTCCCTGCTCTCTTCCTGCTTTCTTGTATCTGGAGAAGAGGAATAAAGGGGAGCAAAAGAGTC
Source organism: Mesitornis unicolor (assembly GCF_000695765.1). Taxonomy (NCBI): domain Eukaryota; kingdom Metazoa; phylum Chordata; class Aves; order Mesitornithiformes; family Mesitornithidae; genus Mesitornis; species Mesitornis unicolor. The sequence continues at coordinate 27,111 of NW_010171315.1, forward strand.
TCCTCAGCTACTAGCAACAGAAGGAGGGATCAAGAGTTTGTCAAGGTTAAATTGCAGATTAGGTTCTTCATGTCAGAAAGTCTAAGTAAATAAAAGCTATTTACCCTTACCTTTCTGAGTGAGCATGCCATTCAGAGGACAAACAACAACGTCAAATGAAAAGTACTGCACCTGGGTCAGGGCAGTCCTCAGTATCAGTATGGGATGGGGAATGAAGGGATTGAGAGCAGCCCTATGGAGAAGGACTTGTGGGTACTGGTGGCTGAAAAGCTGGGCATGAGCTGGAAATGTGCCCTCACAGACCAGAAGGCCAATCGTATCCTGGGCTGCATCAAAAGAAGCATGGCCAGCAGGTCAAGGAAGATGATTCTGCCCCTCTACTCCACTCTCATTAGACCCCATCTAGAGTACTGCATCCAGCTCTGGAGTCCTCAGCACAAGAAAGATATGGACCTGTTGGAGTGGGTCTGAGGAGGGCCACAAAAATGGTCAGAGGACTGGAGCACCTCTCCTATGAAGAAAGGCTGAGAGTGCTGGGGTTGTGCAGCCTAGAGAAGGCTCCAGGTAGATCTTATTGTGGCCTTTCAATACTTAAAGGGGGCTTATAAAAAGATGATGGGAAAAATCTTTTTAGCAGTGTTTGTTGTGGCAGGACAAGGGTTAATGGATTTAAACAGAAGGAGGATAGATTTATATTAGATATAAGGAGGAAACTTTTTACAATGAGACTAGTGAAACAATGGAACAGGTGGCTCAGAGAGGTGATAGAAGCCCCACCCCTGGAAACATTTGAGGTCAGGTTAGACAGGTCTTTGAGCAAGGTAATCTAGCTAAAGATGGGCCTGCTTATTGCAAGGGTGTTGGACTAGATGACCTTTAAAGGTCCCTTCCAAACCAAAACACTATGATTCTATGACTATGATTCTTTCTAACCCATGCTGCCTGACCACACTACACTCATCACACAGTTTGCACATGCAGAGATGGTGAATGTACTGGAAATACATGGTTGCGCACAGCTGCAGGCTTCTGTGTCTCAAAGGAAGCTGTTTGCAAATGTGCAACAAACTTTAAGTGAGAAGCAGGTTGATGGCTTTGCAATCCTTTGCTCATTTCTCAGCCTCCCTGAAAGCATGTCAAGCGGTCAGTATTTCTGCTCACAAATACCTCTTTGTCCCTGTTTGTGAAGGGATTGAAGAAAAAACCAAGGGCAAAGCTCACAAAGCAAAACTCAAAGCCACACGGTGATTCAGCACCATATAAAGGGAAGACCGTGATTCGTGATCTAACCAGTGTCCTGCCCTGCACCCACTTTGAGCAGCGACTGAGCATTGCCTGTCTGAACCAATGAATCATCAGATTCTCTGCTGCTGGACTATATAGATCAAACTGCCTCCTAATAATTCATTACACCCTACAGAATACAGTGCTGGCAAAAGAAAGGATTTGTGGGGGCATTCCT
>NW_010171315.1:28603-36405 GCF_000695765.1 Mesitornis unicolor
GTAGCCTAGGCCTGAGACACCATGTTGGTTCATATTTCTGTGTAAGCGTTAATAGCTCCTCACTTCAGAAGTGGGGTGAGAGTTGACTGCGATGACAGGCTGCCTTCACATAGCTCCCATGAACAACTTACAGGGATTAGGAGGCTGCTGTGAAGATGCGTAGGAATTACTCTCAGACCTGACAGCCTCCGAGTAACTCGCCTTGATAGGTCCTTTATACTCTAGACTTATGGTTTTTTAAATTATTCAGTGAGTTTTGTTTTCTGTGTTTATTCTCCTGCATAGCTGAGATATTTCAGTAGGGGAATTATAAATCAGAAATTAGAGGGCTGTTGTTTCATGTTTTGTTCATTCTCTAGTTGGAATTCCTTCCCTCCTACCCTGCTGCCCCACATTTGCAGAAGGGGTAACTCATAACGGTGCACGTTAGCTATCCATGAAGCTTCTCTGTGTTTTATTGTGCCAGTTGGTATCTCCTACTTACTATGACCAGTACAGTAAATCTAAAGAAAATCAATATTGTGTTTTATATGGAACTCTGTATGACAACTACCCTGTCAACACAGGATATCTCTGTATGAATGGTGGCATAACAGTTTCCTCCTAAGAAATCATGGAAATTTTGAAAAAAGAGAGAAGAGAAGGCTTGGGGGAGATGTTATAACTGTCTTCCAGTACTTAAAGGGAGTCTACAGGAAAGATGGGGAGGGAGTCTTTATCAGGGAGTGTAGTGATAGGACAAGGGGTAATGGTTTTAAACTGAAAGAGAGTAGGTTCAGATTAGATATTAGGAAGAAATTCTTTACAGTGAGGGTGGTGAGACACTGGCACAGGTTGGCCAGGGATGTTGTGGATGCCCCCTCCCTGAAAGTGTTCAGAGCCAGGTTGGACAGGGCTTTGGGCAACCTGGTCTAGTGGGAGGTGTCCCTGGCCATGGCAGGGGGTTGGAGTAGGTGATCTTTAAGGTCCCTTCCAACCCAAACTATTTTATGATTCTGTGGTTCTATGACTTTTCAGATTCGGATGGCACAATGAAACCTTGCAGTATATATACATAAGCTTTAGAACACTCTTACAGTAGTACAAGGTTCCTGTACTACATCAGTAGGTAATCATGGTTGATGAGATAGGATATGAAAACCCTGCACTGGACACAACAAAGAGGAGCTGTAGACATATGTATTCTTCCTCATCACTTCTCCACAGTGCTTGAGAGGAAAAGAAACATTTCAGTAAAGCAGGCAGTTGTCTAGAGGGACTGGCACCCAGTCGTCTGCTTCCACATGATGCTGGGGATAAAGTCAGCTAGCAAGTTAATAACAGATATCTCCCAGGAAGCACATTATATACATTTCATACAGGTAACATGCCAGACCCAGATTAATGGTCCAAGACTACTTAAAACTCCTTGAAGGAAAGACTAGTTCTTCCTGTTTATTTCCTTTATTATTATGAAATCTACAGTCATTCCAATGTAATTGAGGCACAGGAAGTGCAGCCCCTACCCAGGCTGTCAGGTACGGGATGTGGGTGCTTTTGTCCCACTGCAGGAGGGTGGTGGCAGACTGTCCTCCCCATTGGCAAAAGTACTCTGTACTGGATGGGACTTGTGCTTGAGTTCAGTATCACACTGGAGTGGAAGCAAATAGGGAAGGATGGATGAGCTTTTATTCACTAAACTGAGATGTGATAAGAACAGACTTTCAAGAGGCATGAGGAGAAGAACCTGATTTGTGAAGTCAGAAGGCACTCTGCAACCTTTCCTCCTAGCTAAAGGAACTTCAGTTTTAGATAATGATACTGTGCATTTCAAACTCAAACACTATGTCTGTCAAATGATGACTGTTTGTCTGGACAAGAAAGAGGTTTTCTTTCTTTTTTGTTTATTCTTTTCCTAGTCATGTTTGAATAAATATTGGTTTTGTTTAATACTGCAAGAGCTGAGTTGTAGTTAGTCATTTTGTAATGAATAAACCAATTTTTCCTGTGTATTGGAAAAAAAAATAGGGGAGAAACAACACCTTGAGCATACAACAATAACAAAAAAAATGGTTTAGAAAGTATCCTGTTGTATCATTCTCTATGATCTTGATATGGCACAATGATCTTAGACTTCCAATGAAGGAGAAGCTGCAGTGTCCCTGAGAAATCTATTCCAGTACTTCTCTTTTCTTTGGATTAGGAGGTTTTTCTGATCATCTAACCAGAATCTTTCTTGGTGCAGTTTAGGCCTGAGCCATCATCCCTTCCCTCATGGAAAAATGGGAATGGAGCCTTTAGAGAACAGACATTTCCATCTCTGAAGCCTATCAGGAGATCTTGCTCAGTATTCGCCTCCTCAGGCTAAATAACTCCAGCTTATTAAATCTTTGCCCACAGATAATTTATTTCAGTCCTCTGTTTATTTTTACTGCTTTCCTCTGGTTTGTCTCCAATAGTCCACACTCTGCCAGGAGTATCAAGATGTATTGGGTTTTCTGTGAGGGGTTTTTGGTTATGTCTTTGGTAACGGGGGAAGGGCTACGGAGATGGCCCTTTAAGAAGCTACCTGAAAACCGCCCACTTTGCCTTTGACAGACCCACCTCTGACCAGGGCCAAGCCAATCAGCGCCCCTGCAAATTCATGTATTTAAGGGGGGTGCAGGGCATGCCTCGCTCTCTCTCTGGCACCGGCCCTGACCAGCACGGCCCCAGGTGCGGGTGGTGAGACCCCGGCTTTGCCCGGCTGGGTTTGGCTGGCCACGACCACAACTTAAGCTTAAGCCGTGCTGCAGCTTCATCCCCCAAAAAAGAGAGAGAGAGCCGGGATCTCCATATGGTTATAGTTATAGTCTCAGAAGAGACCTGCAGCGGAGAAAGGAGTGGGGCCTGAGGAGAACAACTCTGAAGAACACCAAGGTTGGTTTGAAGGAAAGAGAGGCAGGGGGAGGAGGACGCAGAACCCAGGTTTCCCCTTTGCAACCCGTGGTGAGTCGAATGACCTCACGGTGAAGTGCCTCAGTACTGCTGATGGTGACCAAGGAAGACAACATGTGTCCATTTTCCCAGTGTGTCCCTAACCAGGCCACCACTAAACCTTTGCATTAATAAGCACCACATTTAGCACTAAAACCAATAGTAAGAGTGAGATAATCTAGAAAACACACTTATTCTGATCTCTTTTGCCCTATGGCTCCCTGAACTGTTTGAAATCTTCTTTCATGGACAGGAGAGTATGTGAAAGTGAGGTAAGACCAAAACTCCAAGAAGGGTAAAACAAAAGTTTATTTTCCTTTTCCTAGGCCATGTCTGCATAAGAATGTTTCATCATTTTAATTCAGCTTATTTTTTAATTTGATACAGTTGAAAGTAATACAACTCCTTTACAGATCCAGTTTATTCAATAACTGAACTGAAATAAACCCATATAAATCAGTTATAAGCCAAAATACTTCACATGGGATATGGAGCAATATAACTAAATCCATATCCATGCCCAGGTTGTAACCAAAACAATGTAACTCTTCTGTATCAGCAAAGCTGCAATAAGCCATTATCCTCTCAGAATTTTACAATCAAGAGAGGTAAAACTATTGGAGGGTGGTTTTTTTAAGCAAATCTGTATTACTTAGAAATAAGTTTTTTAATTTAGCATTGCTATTGTTTATAATGTATTTTATTTATACATGGATAAAGTAAATGGATCACTAGGATCTTTCATAAAGAGATCTCAAAAAATGCAACAGCTTATTTGCAAATACAATCCTCACAAACTTAAGGTAGAGGACAGTATTTCATTTGTACTTATCAAGAGATTATTGAGACACAGAAAAATTGCTGTCAAACATTTCCAGAAGTACATTTTTCTTAAGTCTTGAAACCAGTGTGTCATAGCAGGAGGCAGACTGAGCATGGAGCCTTACATGCTTTGAAATTTTAGAAACATCAGCAGACCTGCACGGCAGCAGCAGCAGCAGGAGGCACTGCTATGACACAGAAGGGAACTGTGCTGCCATCTGAATTAAGAGGAATAAGAGCTTTCTTTTGACCCTGCTCTTTGAGTATGAATTTCCAAGCTATTGCCTATAAATTACAAAGCTTTGATTTTTCTGTGTGCAATTTAATACATGCTTTGACCTTTCAGTGTGCCATATGAAGCTTTGATCCTTACCAGCGGACTGTCAGAGTGAACTTTGCATAAGATGCAAACAATACATTTCAAAATCATATTCCCCCTCCCTTAAGAAAACCCCTGAAATATTTCTGACATGGAGAAAACTCATCTTTAGACACTGCCTCAGGGTAAATGCTACAGAAGTGCTACATCTAGGTAGGTATGGTCAGAAGCCTTGCTAATCACATCCTACGGGCAAGGCTGATAAGAAGCAGAGATTGTTTAAGAAGAAGGTAAAGTCGTAAGAAGAATGAAAATCAAGAGAGAATATTCTTACTTCAGCCTTACCTTGGAAAGGGTGGGGAAAAAACGGAGACAGAGCAGCCCATGGCTTAAAATATGTCTGTCTTTGGAACCAGGAGGGGGTTGTAGTACTTCATGTATGATGATAAGGTGAGTTCAAAAGGTCTAGCTTAGTTCAGTTTAAGAAAGGCTCAGAGATATCTAAACTGTCAGCATGACAACATTGAAAATGTTATAAAAACAAAGGCCAGTGGTATTTCTAGTTCTCTTAATGTTATGAAAGTGGAAAAAAGCCCCCAACCCAACCAACTGAAAAAACAAACCCAAAAGACCAAACAGAAGGCAAAACAGCACACGAAAGTGAAAATAAAAATTTGGGCAGAACATACTTCAGTATTTTTTTATTTGTCTTGGGCTTTTCCTGTCTGGAAGTTCTAGAAAATCAGATTGCAGTGTTTTTAAGATTATGTAATGTATTATGTAATTTCTCTCATGCGTGGTAACCCTATATAATTTTATATCACACACCGCAATTTATTTTCTTCAACTTGAAAGATAAAGTTGCAAACTTATCCTCAATGAAAAAAAGCTCTTTATGTTTAGCATAGGTACCTTCTACTTCTTTCTTTACTGAGGGATGCTATAAAACCTCCCTCTTTCAGAAAAAACAGGATCAGATATCCTATGCTGTGTGTGAGCTGCAGTGGAAATCTGCAATGTAAGCTCACAGTCTTCTCTGAAACACCATTTAAAATAATTCTTCAGAGCTACAAGCTTTGGATGTCAGTTTAAAGTCAGGTTTTGTCAGTTTTAAATGTCATTTTTTTCCTACTCTGGAAAGTGACTCTAGAAATAGCATCACTGGTACCACATCCCTCCATCATCAGTGCTTTCTCTCAGAATTGCTCAGTTCCCAAGCCAGAAGCTTTCCTGGCTTTCTTCTGACTGCTGGTAGGCATATATCCCACCCATTCACAGAAAACCTACTGGCATAAATCTCTCTGAAACCAGTACAAGTAACCAAGATCCTAGATTTCTCTGTCCCCCCCTTTTTTTTTTCTGTGGATGCATGGTGCCACTCAGATCACAGCTGACTTTCCTCCTGTGTCTCCATGTGATGAATGGAAGACAAAAAATGTCCTCAAATCAGTGCAGTGACAGAACTTTACACCGCAACAGGCAATTGTCTTTGTGGTTGTGCTCAGCACAGACCCTGAAGGAGAAGACATTGTGGTCCTCTGACTCTAGGCAGTTTTGGTGTGCAGCTTCTGGCATTTGAGCATGGTTGGCATGTATGAACATCCAAACCATGCTAATTCCTGATTTTCACACTGCACAAAGAACTCCCAAGCAGGAGTGGCATAGGCATAGAACTGGTTATACAGATTCCACATCAGTCAGGGTTGGCTTTTTGTCTCTGAGCATTCAAGCCTATTTTGCTGCCAGTTTATGCCAGCTCTGCTAGCTGACCTCCTCAACTGCTGGCATAAATTGCTGCTACACACCTCTAAATTTCCTCCACGGGGAGCAGATTTGTTGAATTAGAAGGTGCAATCTTTAGATAGCTACTTTTCTGGATAACATGCAGAGGCCAGGAGAGACAGACAGCACATCAACTTGATCTGTACTCAGTGAGGGACCAAAGTGTCACAGCAGCCTGCCCTGTATGCTGCACTTTGGTGGCTGAGAGGACAGCAGGAGGACTGTTCTGTAATGAGGGAAGACAGGCATGGAAAGGGAACAGAACCGTGATTACAGAAGAGAAACGAAGAGTTGCCTGACAGTGTCACATCGGGAAAGAAAAAGGCAGGGATGATTAAGGACAGAATCAGAAGATATGCCTAGCACTCTGTGACTCCAGCATGGCTCTACTGACAAACCAAGGGAGCAGGGGTGTGCTGAAACAGTCCCGGCTTGGAGAGTGATGATGAGGCCCTGTGAATCACTGCTGATGATTCCTGCTTTTATTTTGATGGTGCTAGCGGTCTGTGGTGTTTCAGGACCTATTTTCAGTAAGGCATTTCCTTGGTAACTGCAATCCATATAGATTCAAATGCTTTTCATGTAAGACTTGTCGGGACTAGAAACTAAAGTTTAATGTGTAAGCCTAAAATGAGGCCAGATTGAATAAAAGTAAGGCAATGTCCCCTACCTCCTCTATGCCATTATTAAAAGGCCACTAATTAGAGATATAGGATAATGTTTCTAGACTTTAGCTAGCCTCACCACAGCTGCAATAGTGCTATTTGGGAATGAAAAGGAGTAAGGATGAGATTATAAATGAGAGCGATTGTAACACAGACTTTCAGCACCACCAATTAAACTGTGCCTCAAGGACTATATGGTCTTCATGTTTTCAGTCATCCAGAGACCTGATGATAATTTATAGGAATAAATCATACGGCAAATCACAGGATAACTCCCCTGTACCCTTAAATGATTGAGGCTCACCAGGGGTCAGCTAAAATCAGCTGAAGTAATTTTCATTTGGTTTCTAAACTTGCATTAAAAATGAGCTTTGATTTGGCTGGAGAAACCAAAGGAAAAAAAAAACAAATAAAAAACCACATGAACATAGTTTCTCCAGGGTCTGCGTTCGCCTGACCCAGACAGTGCAACCTGACTTTCAGTGCTTTCTGCAGTTGCCCTCTTACTGATGTTCGATACTTTTGCTCACTTAATCAGAATCCTGTCTTAAAAGAAGGAACTTGTTTTGGGTAACAGTGCTGGAGAGGATATACATGCCAACTTCTGATTCCAGCAAACCGGATAACACATGTAAATAAGCACTGACACATCAGACAGGTCAGATCTGAGACAACTAAGTTCAAGCATTGGGAAAGCTCGGTATGTTTGATCCAGGGTCTGTGATACTAGGTTGATAAAAGGCATAGCTAGGTAGGCAGATTTTATTAAAATGTCCAGACTTCCAAACAAATTTCATACAAATAAAGTGTTTGGAACAAATTTTGAAAACTTTATACATGAGACTGTTTAGTTGCCTTAGCAGAGGTTCCTCATATTTTCTATGAGTACTACCCCTCTACTATATTAGTACTCTGAAATACCTATTTGTATTTAAAGGACTTCCTAGTGTGGTTTAAAATAGGCTACTGTCTTTTAATTGCTGAATCAAGTATGCATAATTTACCAAAATTACATTGCTGTACTTAGACAATTTTTGAAATTACCCCATGTAACTTCATTAAACTTCAAGTCTGGAACATTAATTTGAGGGAAGAAAAATAAGTGTTATTAGATCATTCAGGTGGTAAACACATTCTCCAAAAAAGTCATCTAATGAGCATTTCAGTCATCAGATTTAAATTGTAAATGAAACCGTTGTCTGTGCATTAGAAAAGCACATGCCATGTTTTGTTAACATAATCAGAAAATGGAGCTGCCA
>NW_010171315.1:36436-51692 GCF_000695765.1 Mesitornis unicolor
TTTCCCCATCTGCCAGTCATTGCATTAAATGTTTCTGCAATTTTATTAGAATTCTCTGTCTCTGCAGATCCTGCTCAACTGTGAAATTGGAAATGCAAACAGAAATATTATGTTTCTATATACAGTAGTGGATAAAAAGTCCAATTTTGACATATGAAGAGACAGGGGAAACTTTTTTTTTTGAGGTAGAAGAACAGCACAGTGAATATCCCCTCCTCTAGCCAAGTATGGATCAGAAAGTAAGAAAGCAGCTGTTTCCTTTATATGACATTTTTCTATGACAGCAGGTAGAAACTGAGAGGTGCAGGAGCAGCTTTCTGGCAGTAGCTTTAACAAAGGAAGGACAAAAGACTGCCTGTCCTTCCAGTCCTTGGAGTGAGACACCAGCTGAAGGCTAATAAGTCTGTGTTGCACTGACTGCTGCAGCCACTGCCTCTGCTCAGGCTGCGGGAGCGGATGAGTAGAGGCTGGGAAAGGCAAGCCCTGCCGCCTAAATCCTTGCTGTAGACCTATTCTTACTATACATTTGTTGCAATTCTTCTATTAGTGCAAGAAGTGTTAGGAGGGTTTTTGTTCTGATTATATCAACTGTGCTGGGTATTGCTGAAGCATTATTTCAAAAGCTGATAAAACACTGTTGTCAAAAAGAGTTTTGCAAGTCCAGTGGTTGAACCAACTTTTCTATGAAGAAAGTGGTTTTACATTTCTTTTAATAAAAAGATCCTAATATAAGATGTTTCTCTCCTTCCTCACTCTCCCTTCTCCCTTCTTCCCAGACACGTGGTAGGTGTGTTTCCATCTTTGAAATGAGTTTTTTCAAGAGTCAAATACACTTTTGCACATGCTCATTTTCAGTTTGCCTGCGCAGCACATTTCCCTGCTGGAAAATGCGAAGTATTAATATGGAAAGAGGGACACAAAAGGACTCTCTAGTTGTTTAGCCTCTGTTGTAAGCACCCCACCACCACCATTCAGAATACAGTAGAGACAAAAAGAATGACCTCTGGACTCTCAGGAAAAAAAATAGCAACATATCTGTAGGATTGATGTTTAATTGTTTATTTCAGTGACGTCAGTCATAAAGTATAATTAGTTTTGCATCAGTGATACTTGATTTTTCACCTCTTTGCATTGATTAACATTCACTTGCAAGCAAAAGGTAGAAGCTACACAAACTTAGTCTAACATTCTTAAAAGCCTTCTGCTGTCTCCTTTCACAACAATGAATTTGGTTTTTTTGGTTAATATAATGTTAAAGAGCTGTTCAAAGATTTCTCTCTTTTCCCACAACTGTTTCTTCAGTAATGTCTCCCTTTCTGTTGGATCAAAGTCTCAGTCTACTTTGCTTTCTCATCATGATTGGATTCTGGTGTCAGTCATGGCTTTCTCAACATTTCATTTGAGGACAAAGAATCTGCAGCTGCCCTTGCTCTCTGATGTCCTCATGAGGACTTAATAAATATTGCAATTCAGCCTACCGCCTTCATCTTTCTCTAATCAGATTTTTTATCCCCAACTGTTTTTAAAGAAATCTAGATACAGCTATGTCGCTTTTCTGCTTCCACCTGTACTGAGAGCACAGCTGAAGGGAAGCCTCTATCGTTCTTGCTACCAGCACACACCGAGTCCTTAAGCCAGTAGCAAAAGGCAGACTCCTTCCCTACCTTGCTAAGGGTAGCAACTTTCACTTTGCTGCAGCCTGGGCTGACTCGATGCCTGCAGAGCAAACCTGAAACAGAGCAGCATCGCAGCTGATTAGAGGAGAGATGCTCCTTAAGCAAAGTCCACAAGACCCTAACCCAGGTACTGTCTACTGAAGCTGCTGCGTTTTCTGTTTGCAGTTCAAATTGTGCATGTGTATGTACGCACATACAGAGATCTAGGTACTAATATCCTCTCACAGCTAAACCATTAAAGTTAACAATCACTCCTCCATGCCTTTCTTCTCCCCTTTTTGTCTTGCAATATATACCCATAGGTATAGCACTTTGCCAGGACATCTCAAAGTGATGTAAACTTGTTTCTTCATCATTTATACTGGTTTTAGTTTAGTGTTACTAAGATGCAATAACAGCAGTGTAAAACTTGTATAAGCAGATAAGAGGAGACTCCATGACTCTATAATTTGTTTTGAAACAGCCTCCTCACAGACCACTTAGCAGGATTTCTTATCCTTTTTCTTGCCCCTGCTTGTAGGTCCTACAAACTGTGATTCTGTAACAGCTCTTGTTTAATTAGGGTTTTATTTTAGAACAGACTAAGCCACACTTCCATGGAAGGTCAGGGATGGCTAGATTTTACATTCAGCCAATTTTCCCAAATCAGATCCATTCAAAGATAAACAATGAATCCAGAAAAACTGTGAAATGCCCTTCTAAATGTCCCCAGATATAGGCAGTGGGCAACATATGAACAGCTTCAACATTTTGCAGTCACAATATGAAACACAGAAGAGTGACTTTTATACCTCTGCAAACTTGTCTGGAAGAATTTTTAAAAATTGAAGTTTCTTAGCAAGACCAGCTCTGTATTTCCTCAGTTTTCCATGCAAAAAGTCACTGGTACTTTCAGTCTAAACAATTTCACTTTGTATCAAAGATAGCAAGCAAAAAATAAAAAGTGAACACAAATTTGTTATGAGGGTGACATAGGGATTTATTTTTCCAGCTGCCATCTCGAATTTCTTCGCAGCACTGTCATCAAGCAGAACTGCTTGCATTTTAAAGTGTTTCATAGAGACAATAATAATATTGTAATATTATATAATAATATAATAATTGTAATATTGTTATGAAGAAAGAGATTCTGCCTTCACCTACTTCTTCTTTCCTTCTGTGATGACCTTCCTTTTACTTAATAACCTGGAAGTATGAAATTAAGCTTACCATGGCATAAATTTACTGTTACGACCTTGACGCAGAACTAAATCGTAAAAAATGGACAAAGCTGGAAGTTGTGTAATAACAATGAATGAGCAAAGAGCTTAAGATGAATTGAACTGATTTGCTGCAAATGTAGCTTGTTCCGTAGAATGCAAAGCAGTCTACAACAAAGCCAAGTCAAAGGACCACAAACTAAGAGCTGACAGATTTGTCTGGAATTGCTTTACAGACTTTAAGTGAAGATGCAGATGTGGAAGTTGAATGCAAGTTGAACAAGATATCCCAGTTCAGTTTATCCTATATATATATATCTCACAATACACATTAGAGACTGTATTTTAGCTTGCAATCTTAATTCGGTATTCCCAAACTTTCAAGTTTTGATTAAGCTTATCATTATCATACAGATTTTATCTGTATCTGGAATAGTTGGGACTTTGTAACAACTCTTTCCACCTATTCATAAGAGATGTGAACAATAAATTAACACTCCTACAAACGGTTTTAGTCATTGTCATCTGGCTTGTCTCAAACTGATTTCCTTGGGGTGTGTAATTACATACAACACTGGACTTGCTCCAAATAAGGCCATGACCAACCTACCTCATCATGACTTCAAGGTGATGAGAGAGTTTAACCTTTTAAGGTTAGAGACACATTTAATACCAGTTCTTCTGATGCAATCTCTAGATTTGTAGAAATGCAATGAGATCACCAGCTGATTTTCTGCAGACTATAAATCATTTATCAGATGACAAGAAATGACATACCTTAGTGCTGGTCTAGTAATCTAACCATGAGATGAAAGGCTGTACAGTATGGCCTGAGCTACCTTTCCTTCAGGCTCAAAAAAATCAATGTTTATGCACTGGAGTTATTACCTACAGTGGTAACACAGTTATAATATAGCATGACTTTAATTTAGAGATATTTGTTTCCATCAAGTTTTATTATTGAAAAAAATAGGACAGCAATAATAAAAGTGACAAGGAAAGGAGTACCAACTGAGTAACAAATATGCTTTTCTGAGCTGATGGTAGATCATCTTTAATGCCACCTGGCTGAGCATATAACACTTTACAGGGATGCCATACATCCAGCCTCAGGGTTTTGTTACTGTTTCACAGGTGTGCTTTGGATTGAGAAACACTAGGGCTGATTCAGCCCGCTCTGGCTTTGTATGCCAGTCTCACTGTGAGATTCATGCTACTCTGGTAAGAACACAGAGTGACTTTCCTGAAGTCTACAGAGGTGCACCCACTTATACCAAATGAGAATCTGGCTCATATTACTGCTTTAATTAGAGTCATGTCAGAGCTGCTGTTTCTTACATATCGATTAATCGAAATGATACATAAAGCATATGGTTCCAACAGGAGCAGGGTAAAGGACAACATCTTTCAGTAGCCTTATCACATAAATATTAAGTCTTCATATAATACTTAATGGAAACATATTTCAATCAGGTGTACAAAACCACAGGGATATAGTCATCACTATTAAGTTGATGCAAACAGCTGCCCACATGGTATAAATTTAATGACCCACTCCAGATGCTTTTGAAAACTGGCTCCAGAAATCCAGAAACCTGGCACTCCTCCTCCTGCCACATCCAAGCTCTCAGCTTCCAAACTGAGCTTTTCATCTTTTAACAGTGCTTAATGATAGCTGATCCTGTAACTCTGTAGACAAATCAAGAGACATGGCCCAGGGCCAAAATATTCTTTCCCTGAAGTGAGGTCTAGGCATCACAGCAATTTTTATTCTTTTGGCTATTTCTTTTAAAGCTGTTTAATCCACCTAGGCTGCATTTTGAAGCATCACCAGAGGCAATTTACATAAGCTATTTTGTGTGCATGGTTTCTCTTCATCTTTTCAATGTCTTTGTATCAAAGAAATCACTCTGATTCTTCACCTTAACCAGGTGATGTGGCACCAAACAGCTGCTGCTCGGCCTGAGTTCCCATATTTCCAGAAAAATAGAACAAAGGTCCTAACCTTCTGTGGTCAATAAAGATAGTCTTGCATTTTCCCATATGAGTCAAGTTGTTTTGCTCCTATGTCTTTGACAGAATCCCATCTCTGATAATTGCTCTGTCTTCATAAATTATCCTTTGCTTTTCAGCTTCACACAGGTTTTATGCTGATTCCATTGAAGCCCTTGGGTGGTTTTGGCACTTTATTATTTAGCTCAGTGAAATTGCTTTTTTAAACAACTAAGATGGCACTTTTAGTGCTGAATGAGACAGCAACTTCAACACCATTCGAAGATACACAGCCTTTAGAACAAGCAATGATGAAAAATGCTGAAAAGCCAAGGCACTTTACTTAATAAAAAGTTATTGTCTAAGTGGGAGTTTGGCCAGATTGGTTTACAACTCTGTTCTTGTGACGAATGACATGAAGTTTTTGAAGGCCCCATTCAGTGAAGAATGGACTTGACATCAGAAGGTGTAATCTGTGAGGAAGGGTACTGGTGTGCTGCAGTACAGCCACAATCTCTATTACACTCTGCATGCAAAGCCAATCACTCCTACCTTTGGTCCTGATCATCCTGCAAATTACAGCTTAAGCCCTATTCTTCCTGAGTGTCAAGGTTTAGTGGCCAATCCATGACAAATACTCTCTTTTAACATTCCCCCTTCTCCCCTTCTGGAAGAGGAAGAGAAATAAAGTAATGGAGAGAGACTTATAGGTTGTAAAGGAAAACTAGAACAGGTTTGATGAAACAATAACAATAAAACAAAAAGATAATATAATGTCAATAGGTCCTTCCCTCCCTGAAACCGGGACACTGAGGTAAGTTTTCTGTTTGGGTAATGATCTACTGAGGTTCATTCATAGCTTCATAAACCATGACAATGGTATGTGGGGCCAAATGCAAGGTAAAACCTTATCCTATGCTGTTATTTTTGTGGGTCTTCCTCAGTGCTACTTTCTAGGACAGACAACTCAAAAAAAAAAAAGGAACATTTTTTTTTTCTGCATGCAGGTTGGAAGAATAAACTTTTTACTTAACATTTTAGATAGCGCTACCCCTAAATATCTGTACTTTCATTGAGGAAGCCTTCTGAACATGACTCTCAAGCTAGAAAAAATAACATCTACACTATGAGTCTGCATCTCAAGAGGCTTTGGATCCAGACTGTGTGGTAAATGCCAAATAAAATTATTTATGTTAGATACAGGAAATAACTGGCCTTAATAGACTGGATTGTGTCATCCCTATCTAGTTATTCATCCTATCATTTGAGAATTATTCAGTCACAAAGTAGTGCTACTATGAAAATACCAAGAGAAAAACAAAGGTTCTTTGTACGTGAAGTGAATTTCCTAATGCAATAGCAACATAGGAAACGGGGCCCTGAACAGCAGCCGGTTTTAAATTCTGTATTACACTTCACCTGAAATACTCACAGCTGTTTGATTAAGATGTAAGCTGCTCATTTTAGAATCAACTGAGAGGTGTTTGTGTCATTATGCTCAGTTTCCCACCCCACAAGGAAATGAAGTAATTTTCTGGCATTTCAAAAAGACCTCTAATCTTGGGCACCTTTTTCAAGACTCTACAGACACTGAATACATGGACAGCTGCAAACATGCAGCTGCTTAGGAAAATCAGGTGCCATATCGTACCTTCCATACAGTGCACTTAAAAAATATGGAAATAGGTGATTTAGTTGGATTGTCTTGAGAAGGGTCCAGACAACGGATGTCTTAGTCATGTACTCTCCTGTCAGCTGAGCACAGTAGAGAGTGGAATATCTTATTAAATAATTCCTTCTGTCTACTTACAGCCCTTTACTATTGGTAGACAAAAGCACATCTTTCTGTGAATTATGTGTCTTTGAATGTAAAAACACAATTTGTTAACAGTGAAATTAATAACAGGAAAACTTTATCACAGTAGTGACAGCTTTCAACAGTAGTCTCCAGTAGTCAGTACTTCAAGTCTGATGAAGAAAACTGAGAGGGAAAAAAACCCACTCCGCCACAGAAATAATCACATATGCCAATTAGAAAAGGAAGGCTGCCAATGCTTTGGAAGCAAGCACAGCTATGATTTGTGAGCTCCAGTCACATCAGCCATGTCTGTATTGTTTGAATTTTCACATTCTAGGAGAAAGGCAACTTGATACATTATTGAATTCATATGCATGAATACAAGGCTTTGTCTCTGTACATTTTCCTCATATCCTCCTTGGACAGATGTCTGTCATGGTGATAGCTTATCAAAACTTCTCACTACGTAATTTCAGAGAAGAGTTTTTCCAGACTAAATTGTGCTAAGGTAGGGCAGGCAAGAGGCTAAGAGTAAACAAGATACATCTGTTAACTCAGGTTATGTGTTTTCTAATTGCTAAAAGTTATCTTGGGACTCACTGAAGATGGCACTGGCCAGTTCAACACAAACTCCATGTTACTTTACATTTTCATACAGGGGAGGATTGCTACTGTATTCTAGAAGCAGCTCTGCTACCTGGGGATGCAGGAAAGTGCTCAAAAAAGCGTTTCAAAAGTACAGAGGGCTAATTGACATTTTGTCCAGGATTGCAACATGTTCAACAAACTTTACAAAGTGATTTATAAAGTACAACCTGTAGTCTGTATATACACAAATTCAAGGTCATCTATGCATTATATTTTCATGTATGGAAAGCACGTGAGTACTTTTACTCTGAACAAGCTCTCATTTTAGTTGTGAGGACAATGAAACTCAAAAGAGAGAACAAGAAATCAGCATGCATCTCTTCCCTTTGCGATCATCTGATTTGCATAGATCAGTGCATAATGTGAGCTGTTACAGGCTCCCAGCCACTTATTGTTATTCTTCTGTTCCAGTGCAAAGTCAGCTGGCTCAGTTTAAATGGGCTTCACCGGCATTTTCAGCTAAAATGTTTTCCTTGCACTGCAGTAGATGGGGATCACTCACAGAACAGACTCCTTCCTTTCTGCTGGCCCTGCGGTGGGGTGGGCAACCCTCAACAGAGATGTGGTACCAAACTAGCTGAGGTTAGTAGTAGCTGAAACTGCAGGGAATATCTGAACACAGGCTAAATTGTTATATTAAGGGCCTCACAGAACAGCAGCTGCTTCTGCAGCTAGGATCACTTGTGAAAACGTAAAGTCATGATACAGACAGCATTAGACTACTGCAGGGCAGAATTACATCAAACAATGAAAGTTCTCTCAATTTGCACCCAAAGCAAAAGTGTGGACATTCTGTTTGAATGGGTACTGCTGCTTGACAAGGGAGACATATAGTGTGTGGATTAGCTTGTCCTTTTCCTGCTAATAAAACACTATGTTAAAAATAATCTTGCTCCTTTTTTTATTTTTTGAAATTATTAACTCTACCCCACTCTTTAAGATGTACTTGAGCAGCAATTGGAAGTTCAATTTGTATTGATGTTGCAATTGTGTCATTAAATGATGACCATTACAAGCTAAATAGATGTGAGCTGTTAAGTGTGTTAGAGGTGATTAATATTAGGTCTTAGAGATGGAGGTATGCATATTTGATTTGTTTAATCTTTGTACCTGTGAGGTTGTGTTGAATAATTGGTGGCTAGAGGAGCAGCTTTGTTGTCATTTGATGAGAGAGAGAAGAAAAATATACTGACTGTTTCTATGTGAGCACAGGAGAAGTGTCTTTCTTTCCTCATCACAAATTGCTGTTCTCTCTAGTCAGCAGTTACATGTGTCTCTGCACTGAAGTTCATCTGTCATGAAAGGAAGGACTAGAAGAAAGGGCTGACCTGAAAGGTCAGGGATTCCCACAGAAAGAACTCCCTTTCTGAGCTTTGCTGGGGTTATCTTGGTTAGCTGCAATTTCTTAATCATGAATTACTCATGCTGCTGCTTTTATTCTCATTGCTTTTAGGTTTCAATTAAAATGCAAACACAGGAAAACAAATTATTTCTCTGGGCTGCGTGCAGATTTCTTTATGGGAACTTCCTGAGCCTCAATTCTTTAAAGCAGTGAGACCTACATGTGAAAACAGACAGACAGATGAACGGATCCTGTTCTTCCTTGTAACAGTCCAAGGCAATCATAGAATCATAGAATGGTTTGGGCTGGAAGGGACCTTACAGATCATCTATCTACATCTATCTACAGATCATTCCAACCCCCCTGCCACAGGCAGGGACATCTGCCACTGCACCAGGCTGCTCAAAACCCCATCCAGCCTGGCCTTGAACACTTCCAGGGAGGGGGCATCCACAACTTCCCTGGGCAACCTGTGCCAGTGTCTCACCACCCTCACAGTGAAGAATTTCTTCCTAATGTCTAATCTAAATCTACCCTATTCTAGTTTAAAGCCATTACCCCCTGTCCTATGACTACATGCCTTTGTAAAAAGTCCCTGCCCAGCTTTCTTGTAGGCCCCCTGGAAGGCCTCTATAAGGTATCCCCAGTCATCCAGACCGAAGGAGAAGCTGATAGGACAAACGGTAGTAGGCACACTTAGCACAGAATCATAGTATCATTAAGGTTAGAAAAGACCTCTAAGACCATCAAGTCCAACTGTCAAGATATGGCCTTATTCTTGAGATTAAGAGGTAGGACATCTGAGTTCAGACAAGATCTGATGGGGTTTTCCCCTAGGCTTCCAAAAATATTTTTCAAATCACCTAGATCTGATCTCTCTATGATAGTGATAATATTCCCTCTCCATTTTGCAGGTCTTTTGCATGAGCACTGCTTCTTAATGTGCTATTCTGCATGCACTATTTTAGCCATCAAGGCCTTTGGGATCACTCAAAAGAAATATAAATGATACTCATAAACAGAATCCGGGTCACTTGGGAAAGGCAGGTATAGTGAATGCTCTGGATATATAACTGTTTCTCTTGCCATTGGTCAGTAGGGTCACAGGGAAGAAAAACAAGGAAAACTACATAAGAAACAATTGACTATAAGTCTAAAGAAGGTTACACTGAAAAAGGGATGAGGATGTGGATTTGAGAGGTGGGTTAGAGGAGGGTAGAACTGAGCACAGAATTAAAAAAAGGTTTAAAAGAAGAGATAGGACAGAAAGAAAGCAAAGAGAAATATAAAGGTGAGAAAGGAACTGGAAAAGAAGGAAGAATAAACGGGAAGACCAGGAAAGCATTAAGATTTAGGGCAAAATATTCGGGGAAAACAAAGCAGTAAAAAGGAGAGGACAAAAGGGGTTAAAAAAACGCATAGGGGAAACCAAAGAAACTCACAGCACTGCAATATATCTCATGCACACATGCATCCAGTGGGCACAGGAGGAACAGAAAGCAATTGTGGTCCCTAATGAACTCTTTGATTCTGTAGGATGATCATTAAATACCTATATACTCATTTGTGTGACTATTTCAGGCTAGAAACTACTTTAGCTCGTCACTGAAATAACAGGAGTTTTCACTGAAGTATTTGCCTTGGGCAGTGGCCTCTGCAATGACATTTTCTAAATAAATAGAATATTTTAGCATTAAAAGGGAGGAATAGTAGATGGAGTACGGCAAAAATGGAGAAGAAAGAACAAGAGAAAGAAAGTAAAAGAAAACCCAGGTTTAAAATTACTGGTGACATTTTGGGTCATTTCCTTGGCAGGATCATTCAATCTTTGCCGTATTTCATTAGCCTGCCTCACCTCTTACCGTTTCCAGGGTGTGTTCACAATGTTAACCTTTTTCCATTCTTCAGCAATGATTACTACACAGTATTATTATGATCAAGATAAATAAAGAAATCCATCAATTTATCTTGTATACTGTTTATAATAATTCAGATGCTGACTCTGACTACTCCTTACGCTGAAATAAAGAATTGCAATCAATGTAGTGTTACAAATTGCTCATATCCTTCCTTTCAAAACTGAGCATGGTCCCCTTTGGTTTTATCTACTAAATGACATCAAAATAATCATTTGGCAAATGTCCTATGAGGCTGCTTTGTTCAGATGACTGTTATTGATTAGACTTGTATAAATAGTACTGAAAACCCCCTTTGTCATCTATTAGCTGCATTAAGAGTTGTTCTAGTTTTATGTCATATTTTATATTTAACCATACTTTAAATTATTGTGAGCCCTAGAAAATATGTCCATATTATTTACTGCTAATTCAGACTGAATCTGGAGTTTTACCAGTCCTCTTTGCTAAGCAATAAGGCTGTAGGTGCAGGTTCTTTGTCTGGGACTGTCTTTAGATAGGCAATTTAGATATTTAAATCTTTACATAGATAATGGTCTGATAATATTGCTCATTCATTCAGTAATGAGCAGGCCAGAGCATGTGTCCTGAATGGATTCAGAACTTATTAGTAGCAAGGTTGTAAGTTGCTATTAGTTAGGGACATTCTTAAAATGACAAAGGTCGATGATGATGGTGTCAAGACCCTTCTAACCTAACTTATTCTTTGATTCTATGATTCTGTGATAAAAGTGGTGATATTATGTGGCAAAGACTCTGCTCATTTCCATCTGTTACATGAGACAAGGATGTGTTTCTGAGGTCACAAATGCAGACAGGGCAAAAGACTAAACCTATTTTTAACTGTTCATGAAATAAGTTACTCCAGTTAGCTTTTATTGTCCATGATGACACCTATCTTTCTCCCCACAGCAGTGATTTCCTAACTAGACTACATCAGGACAAAAGATTCTGGGCTTGTTTTAAATTGACTTCCAGATGACTGTCATTTAAACTATGACTTAGATAAAACACGTCTGCTTTTTTTGAAGAATAACGAATGGAAAATGCATGTGGTGTAGTGCAAGAAACTTGCATAAGACTGTTCCTTCATTTGTTGTGCATTTTTAGAAGTTGTTTGCTTTCTGAGGCAGGAATTTTAAGAAGAGAAAGGAAAGTCTCACATTTAAAACAGTCATAAACTGAACTCGGGAATTAGGTTTTATCCTCATCTTTTGTCTTGAATTCTCATGTGTTGCTTAGCAAGTGACTTCAAACCCAAGTCGGGTTTTCAGATGGAGTCATTAACAGTTTGCTACTTGTTCCCAGGGTGCCCAGCATGAGACTTTTTCCTGATTGGCAGGCATGTAAAATGCTTACAACTATAGCTGCAGTCAATCATGGATGTGCTCTCAGCATACAAAATGATACCTACTGCTAAATACCCTGAAAACTTAGCTGCTCTATATCTCAGATAGTGTGCTTCATGTTAGTAGCTATGTTTGAATTTTAACTCCTCTGTGGCTCAGTTTTTGGTCTACAGAAAAAAAGATGATAATGACAGCCTTCACCTCACCAGGGTTTAGAGAAGAAAAATTCATTTATGTTTGCAAAGTACATAGATATTAGTCATGAACACCACAGAAAAGTCCATGAGGAAATGAATAGTTGTGTATTCAGAGCTGGGTTTGAATGTAATGCAGTAAATAAGGACTAAGAGCACACACTGAACAATAAGAAGAAAATAAAAAAAGAACTGTTCATTAAATACACCCTGTCAATTCAAAACACTGAATGACACAACAGTTCTCTGTAAATAAAAGCATGTGATCATGGGATCAAGAGCTGTGTCATATCAGAGGCCAAACTAAATTGGCAGGCACTCCCTTAATTCTGCTGTTTCCTAATTGTCGATGTTTGCCCTTGAAACTGATAAAATTCTTCAAATTGTGCACACAATAATTGCATTTTGATGAACATATATTAACATGTATACACATTCTTACATAGACACACACAGTCACAAAGCACATCCTATCCACTAAATAAACATAACTAAAGCAAAACTGCAGGTCTTTCTTTTACATGTTTTTATCTCTTTCTGTTGTTGGTTACTCCTTTTCCATGCCCAACCTAGTTTGTAACTCTAAACGTGGAAGTCATGTCTAATTACTTACTACCTGAGTATAAACCTGGAAGACTAAATAGTTAAGAATATTAATAGACAAAGACTGGTTTATTCTTCTAACTAACCAAATACATTTCTCCAGACATATTCTCATCCCAATATTCTGAAATATTTACCTGGCAGTTTCCCATATTTTTGCCTGATGTATTCAGTTCATTGCTTATTATAACACCAGGTTTATGATTGCAAATGAAAAGGATTGTTTTTTTTAAGATGCTAATAACTTTTATTGCTGGACTCTTAAAGCGCATTTGATGTAGGTAATAAAGCCATTTTAAAAACACAGAGCTAACAATGCTGCAAATTACAGGTGATAGATATTGCCATGACACAAAATGGAATGTGGAGATTAAATCACATTTATATATGAAGACCAATGCTTATTTTGCACCTATGACAGATACAGAAATAAGATGTAATTTTTCTTTAGAAAAAATCTGGGTACTCCATGCTCTTTCCAGTATCTTAAGAAAGCCAATGACTTATGACCAGTTTTAGGATAAGCAACCAAAATAACCCTGCTGCTGTTCTGATCAGTTCTGATACGTGTTAAAGGGCAGCTTTTCAGGATGTCTTTTGGCATGTTCACTTCAGGTCTTCATCAGAACCAGAAAATGCACCTTTGCTACAAAACTTAGACTGATGTGCCTAAGTTTTGACAAATGAGGGTTATCCATTTATGCAGCTCTGAACAAAAGCATCTAAAGTTGTGGAAAATATATATAAGTAATAAACAGCAGTAATAAACAGCAGTCTCACCGGCATAGTATTCATTTGCTATTGTTTTAATCCAGAACCTTGTATAGCTCATAGGCAGGATGTAGGGTTTGTACAGAGCCTGAAGACAGGAGTGCAGGTTGCAGGATAGATAATTTGAAGGTGATACTAAGTGGCCTATCTTTATATACAGAGCTAAAATGATAGCTGATGTTCCAACAGTACTGAACATAAGTTTACTTAGCAAACACCTCATTTCACTAAAAATGTGAATCCTGTCATAATGCTGCACAGCTGATTTACAGAAGAAACAGTCCTTGGGACTGGGCAAATTCAGAAGAGACAGATTCAGGGGTAAACACATCAGTGTTGGTTTAGTTTTGAGACTGATACAGTGAAAGTGATGTAAAATAAATGTCAAGGTGTGATGAGTTCATCAGAAAGAATATAATTAGAGAGTGTTGATTAGGTAAATAACATACCTTCCTTCACTTCTGTACAGAAAAATTAATTCCAGAGAATTAATTTTGAACAAATGCTTCTCCTTGTTACTGATTTTTCCTGACATTTATAGCCAAGGAGTATGTTGCTGAAATTTAATTTTCTGCTGCACATGTAACCAAGCTTACTTTTTGACATGGAGGATTGCCTTTTCATTCAGACAGGTAACATTTAGGTTTGCTGCTTGTTCAGGGCTTTCTCTACAAAGAAATTGTACATGAACCTCAACTAAGGAAAGCTAATTAGAAGTGGTCCAGTCAACTGCTTTAGAGGAGATATAGTGAATGGCTTAAGTCTAGGAAACACAGATTTAGATGGAGTATTCCATTTTGTTTTCCAGCATTGATATTCAGAGCACAGGTGGAAAAAAAGAAGAGCTTAGATGCTTAGATGTTGGACAATAATTCATTTGAAAGTGCAAAAAATAATTCAGAGGTGGATGAGAATTGCAAGGAAGAGTAATGGTGTTACTGTATGTACCATGGCTCTGTACCTGAAGAAATAACAGGACCTGATCAATGACAACTCATGTAGAGGAGGGATGCAAGATGATGAAGAACCACCAGAGGCTTCCCTGAGAGAATAATGATATCTTACCCCATGGTCCACATCGCCCTGCCCAGCAGGTGTGTTTGGATTGATGAAAGCTCTATCTTAGGCAGTCAGTAGTAATTTAGTGTGGTAGGCCATGCACAAATGACTTCCGTTACTGCCGACAGCTTCATTACAGCAGGCCCATCCTTCACTTACTGAAGACCTTCTTCCATCAAGCTGAAGATGAATGAGGGAATGACCCAGACTCTCTATATCTGCAGTATTATTCTCTCCATTGTTGTTTCCTGGACTGTTTCTGTTTATAAATTCTACAGTTAGTTGTACCTTTACACTGTACAACAAAAATCCAGAAACACCTTTAATGCCTTCATCTGCATGAACTTATGTACTTACTATGTGTACTCCAAAAGATAAACTAGCAGAAATGGAAATAGGGGCTTTCACATAGCTTAAACTTGCTGTCTTTTCTGACATCTTAGAAGAAATTATTTCTAGATCATGCTGGGTCACCATGGAGACATTCTTTTACTGGCACAGTATGGGCCATCTTTCTCTAAAACTGTGTTTCCAAACACTTTTTCAATACCTTTTCAACAGAACTAATAGGTTTCTGTAAAGCAATAGATATATCCAGACATGAGTCACTCTCCTTAATCCTCTGTGTGGGTGCTGTATGCCGTTGGATGGAGCAAGACTGTAGGCAGCTCTGGGAATTCCTCTTCCACACAGCAAGTGACCCAAAGGG
>NW_010171315.1:51723-54240 GCF_000695765.1 Mesitornis unicolor
TCATATCTTCTGTGAAAGAAATAGTAGCAGAAAGGAAGCAAGGGGGTTGTTCAGATTCTATGTGGACATGCAAGGACTGCAAGAACAGAGAATGATGAAGTAAGGGATACACAAGCTAAGGCATAGAAATAAATGCAATAAACCAGAAGAAATGAAAGTTTAAAGGAACTTTGGCTGGAACTCCTTGTTACAGTCTTCAAATGCATGAGGGCAGGTGTATTTGTTCCTACTGGTGAAAGAGGTTTGACTAATGCTACAGGCCTGACTGAATGATTTCTGTGCTTCTGTAAGCTCTGTAAAATCCCTGTTTATGACAGCATTTGCCTCTGGTTGTGAACATCCCACTCAGAATATCTGTCAATGCCAATGCAACAACTGAGATTCTTCCTGGGGTCAGTTCTAAGTCACTTGTTAAATTATGCATTCAACTACATAAAAAAGACCCAGATATTGTAGATAAAAACACTAAACTCCATAATAATAATCAGAACATTGATGGTATATAAAGTTCTATGTAAATGTTTGTTATGGTTTAATGCTGGCTGGCCACTAAATACTGGACAGACGTTCTATTTACCTCAAATCGGGACAATGTTCTATCTTAGATCTGGAAGGTGGTTGAGCTTATTATACTAAGGCTGCATACTGGATGAAAGTGTAAATCATTTATTGATTACAGTCTCTCTCACTGTGTTTCGCTAACTGAACTTTTAAAGCTCTTCCTACTGGAGTCTTGGCATTGCATCATGGAAGTTCAGTATATGGATGATGTTATATGCATTTGTCATGCACTAAGTTCATTCTTACAGAGAGAGTCTCTGTTCATGTGTGTGTGTGTGTGTGTATATAGAATCATGTGACAGGAACTCCCTGCTAACTCAACTATCTGACCAGATAGGCGCTGACTGTGTTATGAAGAGGGACTGTCCAGCATAGGACATGCGTATCTACCATACCAGAATGTGTAGCCTATGAAGAATTGGTACTGTGGACTATTACTATACAAGCTGGAACACAGGAGGTTCCACTTAAATTTGAGAAGAAACTTCTTCTCAGTGAGGGTGACAGAGCACTGGACCAGGCTGCCCAGAGAGGTTGTGGAGTCTCCTTCTCTGGAGACATTCAAAACCCGCCTGGACGCCTTCCTGTGCAACCTCATCTGGGTGTTCCTGCTCCAGCAGGGGGATTGGA
Organism: Mesitornis unicolor; assembly: GCF_000695765.1. Classification (NCBI taxonomy): domain Eukaryota; kingdom Metazoa; phylum Chordata; class Aves; order Mesitornithiformes; family Mesitornithidae; genus Mesitornis; species Mesitornis unicolor. The sequence continues at coordinate 52,915 of NW_010171315.1, forward strand.
CTGGATGATCTTTTGAGGTCTCTTCCAATCCCTAACATTCTGTGATTCTGTGATTTATTAGCAACTCAGGAAATATAGAATAAAAAGACACCCTTTGTATTCTGCCCCAAAGACCTGCAATGTGACTATCAGGTCAAACTCGAGAGACTCGACGCACATAAATGAGGCCAAATGCAAAGAAACCACGGGCACTCTAGCTTGATATAAAGTGACCACACATTAACAGTCTAATGATTATCAACGGTTATAAACATATTGGCAAACAGCAGCTTTGAAGAAATATTTGAAGATAATTAAGTAGCTTTGCAAATGTTCATGAAAGAGCTCTTGAATCTGTACTCTGTCTGTTCCATGACTCTTAGGAAACAACACATAAACACTCTGTAACAAGAGGATTTATCCAAAAAAGGGCTTTATTTCTTAATTTATATATTTTTAAAACTATGTGTTTTATTAAAAAAAAACATAAGAACATTATTCATGATGCCTTCTCTGCCAGGTGCAGAAGTGACAAATTTCATGAGCCATCTGGACAGTTTCCTAGAGAATACTGTTGTGGAGCTGCTGGTGAATGTTCATGTAGGTAACAGCAGCACTGGGAGAAGTAACAGTGGGGTTATGTGGAAGAACTGCAGCTATGAATAAGATGGTGTAACATTCATTTCAGGTACTTTGTAGAAGGATAATATTTAGTAGCACACTAGAAAATCAAGAAGCTGAGGAAAGCATTGAAGCAAAAAGTCTGTACTATTGGTATACGTGGTTAATATAAATTAACTTTAAAAATCAAAATGTCTAAATTTGCATCACAGAAATTCTTCACATTAAAACTTCATGTTTAAATGGGGAGAATGTTATGTGATGTCTTGACTACATAATCTGGAGGGAAAGGATGACTGCAAAATACTGTGAGTGATAAGAGACCCTGCAAGGGCTGAAAACACAGCTGTAATGAGACCTCCCCTTTCCCCTGAATATTAGGTAAGTGACAAGATAAGGCACTATCCAAAAATTACATTCTTAGAAGTCACTGGTGGGGGTCCCTTGAAGTTACTGTCTTCGAAACAAAGAACGGTAACCACATGTATTCAAATTCAACAACCGTAATGAAACTAAAAAATCACTACAGTAAAATTTAACTTCAAAATGGGATCTATGTGGTAACCAAGAAACTATTTTAAAGGATGAAGAGGAGAAATCAAAAGGGTAAAATACCTTCAAGAGTATTTAAAGACACTATATTGCCACCTCAAAGTAAATGTTATCCCTATCAAAAAATAGTCTAAATGACCTAAAAGACAGAGTGTGGTTAAACAGCAGAGGGAA
>NW_010171315.1:54271-74775 GCF_000695765.1 Mesitornis unicolor
AGGCAATTATTGGTAAAATTACATTCTTCAGAAACCAGAAGTTGTATCCAAAAGTGCAAAAACAGAAAATGCATAAAAATTTTGATATGTGAAATGTAAAAATATAACAAGCTATGTCAAAACTGATTCTGAGAAGCAAGCTGCTAAAGGTATAGAAATTGTTAATGAATTATCTCCAAAATACATGGAAACCAAGCATCATTCCGAAGTCTGTGTGACTGACAAATGGCTGAGCTATGGAAGATGAACTGGAGGATGCTGTGGCCATTGCAGAAAAGCTAAAAGAACTCCTTACATTAGTGTTAACTGTTTGGGGGCTTAGAGAGGTATTGAAGCCTTTACTTACAGGGGACAAGTCTGAAAACTGTCTCAAAGTGAAGTGTCAGCAGAAGAGCTTTTAGAACAGATCAATAAAATGTATAGTAACAAACACCATAAGAAACAGATGTTATTAATTCAAGAATTCTCAAAGTTGCTGTTGAACTACTAACTGCTCTGGGTGAGCTACTGAATAAATTAGTCTTTGTACCAGAGAAAGAGCAAGTGACAAGCCTCACGTCCATTTTTAAAAAGATCCTGTGGGGTGCATGCGGGTGGCGAATAAGCAGGCTGTAAAATCTACAAACAAGTCTGATTTTCATATCAAGCAAATCAACTAAAGCTGTGATAAAGAATAAAAATAATAGATGTGGATAAATGTTACATTTTCAGGAAGAGTTAGTAAAGCTTTTCTTTAAAGAAACAGTAATCTATGCTTCACAAATAAAACTGAGATCTTTGGGCACTCTTCACACAATGCATTTTGATTTCCAACAAGCTTTTGATGATGCTCTTATCCAAAAGTCTGTTGGTCTTTAAATGACATAGTCTCATAAAAAAAGATACTGGGAAAGTATGTGAAAAACTTGAGACCAAAAATGACTTGAAGGAGGTGAACAGGACATGATTATGCATTGTTTTTTATAACACAAGGAAGAGAGGTTATTAAGTGAAATAGCTTAACAAGATTGAAATAAAAGAAAGCAATTGTTTACTCAAAGTCTAATTAAAATGTTGTATTCACTTTCACAGAAATAAGAGACCAAAATCATTACAGGGTTTAAAAAGTGGCTGGAAAAAACTGGTACAGGTTAGGCACACCACAAGCTATTAATCTAAAACATGGATTTAATTCCTAAGTTTATCTTTGGTCTATATACCATGGACTGGGAAAGTATACACTTGCCTCCTTTTCATATTTCCATAAGCATTTCCTGATCAGTGTTAGAGAAAGGATACTGTCGAGTGCTGCTATTCTGATGTTCCTCTAAATATTTTAAAATGTCAATATGGACAACGAACTTTATAAGGTGCACTTTATGTCATAATATAAATATTGTATGGCTAAAAAGAGCAGAGAAAGTGATGAAAATGTTATAAAGAGAAATTACCACTAATTCTTGATTTAACATTTATTAAAGCTTGAGAAAATGTTAATTCTAACCAGATATAGAACTGATAGAAGCAGATTTAGTATTGGGATCACTATCACCAAAAGTATGTGGGGAAGATTTATCTGAAAGGATGGTCTTGCAACTAGGGTATTAGATTGGATTTGAATTCTTACCAGAATTCTGGCTGATGCATTGCAAAGATTCTCCAGGCTTCTCTGTCTCCCATCTGCAAAATTGGGTGACCTCTTACAGTAACTCTTGACTTCCAGAGTGTTGTAAGCATAAGTACTTAAAGTTTCAAGGAACCCAGAAAATACATTTGAGAAGACTTCTAGCAAGTTGCAGTGCCATTAATCTTTGCAATTCGTTTACAAGCCTTCAGCCAGTTGTCAGTCCATGCAACAAAGGCCAACATCCAAGCCTATCCGAATTAATTCTTGTAAGACCTTGTGAGGCATAGAATCAATATAGTGTTTACTGTTTAACTTACTCATTGAAGAATATTTTACATTAATATAGTTCTTCTCAAGCTGAATGGTCCTGAAGCGCTTCACAAACTATGTTAATACAACTGCAGCACTAAAACGCTGCACTAGCAAAAAGTGCATAGAGAGGGGAAAATTACAGCCAAGGGCAACAGGGCAAACTATACTTGTTACAATAAATTGTTTCAAAACCTTTACTGCACACTGACTGCCGTTTGTAGAGAGAAATCCTAGAATAGTCTCTTATTGATAACAGTGCTGCCAATGCCAGAAAGAAACTGAAATGTGATGGGGCACTCAGGAATCATTTGCCTCTCTTGGACTCCTTTTTACTCCAGTAGTATCATGTGTTCTTCCACTCGCTTTTCTTCTGTACTTTTGGATGTGATGAGGGTTATGTAGCTCTGAAACATCCTGGAGCCACATCATCCCCAGATGTGTTCCTCAGTGTTGTGGAAGTTCGATTTGTTTCAGAAACTCTGCCTTGCTGCAAAGCTTTGGGAAATGGTTTAGTTTTCATTTAAAAAATGGCTGGTTCTTCCGCCAAGTAGGATGCTGTGGTGCTGGCAGACATGAATTGTGCCTGTCATCAGATTCAGTGCCTCATCCCAAATGCAAGTGTGTGACAGTGAGATCTGGGATTTTTCCAATATACCACTGTCTTCAGGACTCTTTCCATGTTGCTGTAACCTGTTCAGGTAATGCAGACAAGTCTCTGATAGTTGATTTTCTATCTCCCATAACCTAGGACTGCCATCAACTGTCCTCTGCTCTGCATCTTCTTCTCAAAGGTTCTTGGACTGAACTGCAGTGTTTATCTCCTTTTTGAGACATTCATAGTCAGCCAGCTCGAAGGAATGAAAGAGTGGAGATACAGACCAACGGACAGCAGTGAGTGAGGACTAGGGAAAAGTAGACTGGATATGCATTTTGTTTCTGCTGAGATGAGAGATTAACAACAGAGTGAAGTTCACCATTTCAAACCCTCTCGAACAAGCAGAGAAGATCCAAGTCCTCAGGGTCACACTAATGCAGTACTCACTGTCGCAGCCCAGGCTTCAGGGTTACATGGAGAATGAAGCCCCAAAGAGCTTATCCATCATTAAAGGTAACTGCTGAATTGTACATCCACGGTTCTCCATTGCAAAGTGGTGGGTGTATGTGAGAAGAGCAGAAGTGAAGGCTGTTTCAGAATTTGAGTTCTTGCCTCAGACTTTTTCTGCTGCTGTTGAGTAGATGGCACTCATTTACCATAAAGTGACACAAACATTGTCTGTTATCCCTGGACTTTCTAAGTGCATAGATGTTACTAACTGTATTGCGTTCTTTGATGGCCCTGTTACTAAGACTGCAATGACTGCTTAAATTTCATGTGCCAGTTTTCTTCTCTGTGTCATTTCCTACCTACTGGGAAAGTTCTTAATCTCCCTTTGACATGGGATTTATAAAACTGACCAGTGGAAGAAGAATGCTACTTACCCTGCTCTCTTCCCCTGTTCCTTCCAGAGCCACTTGCAATTTATTCTGATTTCAGAGAAGCCAAAAGTCTCAGCCTGATTTTCTCTCATGACAATAAGAAATTTCCTTAGTTCTTGAAGTCAAGCATGGCTACACATGACCATTTTTTCAAAGGTTTAAAACAGATATGAAAGCTAGGTTATGAACATGTGATGCCTTCCAAAGTAATTTTCTGCTTCATGGGTTGTTTGTTGGAATTTGCCTGGCAGAAAGAAGCAAGCTGAGTTGTTTAGGATTAATTTTTTTATATATAATTAGAATAGGTTTTTATTAAGATCAAGTCTGAATCAGTTTCCCAACAATAAATCTGGCAGCATGTGAAGTCCTGAGAACTGCAATGCAAGCAGAAGCAAGATGTGAATTATAAGTAGGTATGCCCCACTTTTCTGGCCCCCAACAAATCTCACTACTAACCTTTGCTGCCCATAAAAATCCCACCAACTAGAGAGGCTTACTCTGACAATAGGAAAAAAGAAAAGTAGCTGTAGTGATTCACAATGGGCACTTATCATTAGCTCCTAAGAAAGTTAGAATGTAGCACATAACTTAGCAAAAGCTGCTTTTCCAAGCTAGATTCATTTTGCTATTGCCGAAATTTGACAGTGGTAATAAATTCCATGAGGCTCAGATCATCTTTTTATTCTGTGCTTACAATGTCCAGCACAATGAGGTCCTGATCCACATCAGAAAGTCCTTGATCCTACCAAACTATAAATAAAATAATTATAAACCATTGCCTTTCCTTTTCCAGTTTCTTTGATCAGAGCATAATGAACATGCTGTTCTGAATTCATTCTTAAACTGCCCCAGTGAGAGCTACTGAAAGAAAATGCATTATTTTTAACTGAAATTTTTATTGAAATTTATGTGTTTGGATTTCAGCTTTTGTTGTTACTTTTTAATGAAAATGCATTCCCTTTACCTTTTCTTTCTTTTTGTAAGAAAAATATGAAGCACTGCGAGGAGAAGTGGGTTTGGTAGAAAGAGAGTGAAAAAAAAGAAAGGAGTCAGCAGAGCTCCTGCTGAGAACAGACGTGCAAAACCAGCCATGGTCATGGTACCTTCAAGCTATTTGCCTGGGCTGTCCACATTGCACAGGCTGTGTGACTGCGTAGCCCCGAAGCAGCTGCAAGAACACAGGTTGAGATGTGCTCTGTTCTATTCACAGATTAGTATCTTAATTCATGTGGGCATGTCAAGGTTTATACAGTTGTTCTGTCACCAGATGATTCCTCCTCACCTGGGGAGGGGAATCAGGAAAAGGAAAGAAGATGTAATAAAATGATAATAATAAAAACTAATATTAATAACAGTATTAATATAAAGCACACAGAGTTATACTCAGTCAATATAGTGGGGAAGAAGGCCTAAGGGCCTAAGGACGGTAGCCCTCTTGAGATGACAGCCATGGAAGAAGGAAGGGTCGTCCTCAGCAAACTCCCCAGTTTATAGTGAATGTGAACTCCCCTGGGTTTCCACTTCCCTCAGCCTCTACTCCTGTTTATCTCAAGACCACTAAAGGTCTTGATCACCACATACCAGCATTATAGCTGAAAACTATAACAAAGTGTTATCACTTTGTTCCCATGAAATAGAGCGTTGTAATGCTTACAGAACTGCAGTTTTCCTGAATAGTAAACTGACTTGAAAATTCTGTTCCAGGAAAGTGGAGCAGGACATTGTGACCAGACCTTGATGCCCATGAGCATAGTTGCCTCTGTGCACATGAACAACTGTTGCTTGTAAGTGGCCTCTCTTTAAATCAACCTATCAGCCTATTTCTTTAATCGTATATTTTAAATATGGCTCTTAGCAGCTACTGTGTAGTCTACAGGATTTCTGGACCCTGCAGATTTCTGGATCAAGGTAGATTTCTGGCTATGTTCAGACTCCATATGACACCTGAGGTACACATTATTCTTTTCTGCTGCCTCCTTACCCTGGAAAGGAAACCCAGTCATTCAGGTCTCTTTGTCTCACTAAAATGGATGATAAAGCATTTGTGTAAATATATCTACATATGTACATGGATGCTTCTGTTTTTCTTATTATACAGAAAGCTCATAACTAGGACATAAAACATCGGTAATGTTTAGATCAAATGTGAAACAATTCCACATGAAATTAAAAGCAAATCACTTTTCCCTGCAGTTCGGCTTAAAAGGAAATTAACTAAATTGTATATGGACAGCTCTGTTTTGCAAAAATATTACAGCCAAAGGTAATTTGTTTTTGGAAAATATTTTAGTAGGCCATTTCAATTTCAATGAGATTACTTACTAGAAAATTAAATACATTTTCTGTTAAATGTAATAATGAATTCCATTGTCTGCGTTGCTCAGGCAGAACTACAATATAATTGTGTTTAATACAATTAAACACAGTCTCTATTAAAAGTAATAATACAATCTATTGTCTACATTACTTGGGCAGAACTACAATCCAATTAAGGTCTTGTATACAAGTCACTTAGAAAATACATGTGCCTTATTACATCCTCATCCTGAACATTGCATCCTCACAGCTCTCTAGGTTAGCATGCCTTGTTTGTCCTCATTCTAGTGAACCTCTGTTGTTACTAGCTAGTCACAGACTTGCTCAAAGTAAATTCAGTGATTTTATCCCAGTTATTAGTGGACTTAAATCAACAAGCTTCTCAGGGCTCCCATCCCAATGCATTTCTCCTAAGTTTTTACCATCTCTTATGCCATTTAGTTAGGGATATTACTGCTTAAATATTTTTTAAAGTGCTCCAACAATCCTCCAAAGCTCCAAAGGTAACCCAGTGAAAACTACTATATACCTTGGTTAACAAAATATACCTACTTTATAATTAGCATCATTTAAGTAACTTGTAATGCCTGATAACAGAACCTGGGTGTTATATTAACTGTAATAAGTAACTTATGCTCCTTAAGAAAGCACCGCATGCTAAAAATTGTGATAGAGTCACTGGTTTTTACAACACAAAACCGGAACCTTGAGCAAGAGTGGGAATGGAAACAAACAAAAAAAACCAGTGAAAAGTAACAAATGTTACATTGGTAACAGGCTGTGTCTAACTGAGCAGGTATTCAGTGTGCCTTGTTGAAAGATCACCTTTAATAAGTCTTATTTCTCCTCAAAAGATCAGGAAAAAGGATGGGAAGACGCAGACAGGAAACTGCAAAAGTGATCAAAGATGGTTGAGATGGAGTAAAGACGTGTGACATAAACAGGTAGTGTGAATACCATTTCCTGGAAAGTTTCTTGATATGGCCCAGAAACTTTCTGTGAGGAGCAGATGAGTCATGGTGTCCTGCTTGATATAATTTCTTCTAGAAGCAGAACTAACTTCATACAGAAGGGCAGATCTGCTAAAACAGTTTTCTTCATTTATTTTGAGTGATCATCTAAATTTTAATTTTCTTTGTTCTTGTTCCTGAAAAATTAATTTTCTCTCATATGTTCACCCAATCATACAAGGAGAGGATCCTCGTTCCCTTTCCCCCTCTCTACTTTATTCTATTACTTCCAGAAGACACTGAGGATCACACTGGTATGGAACCAATGCACAGATGCATTGTTTTGTAGTTCATTGTGTTAGCATACAGCACAACTTTTGACTAACTATAGAAACTTAAACTTTTTAAGATTTTGAGTAACATTTTAGCTATAAACAGGATTGTTGTCAGTACCTCTGAGTCCTGGGTGTTTAAAAAAAAAGCCTGAACTGAAGGCAGAACCTTTGATTACAGGCATTTACTGCCTTGGTTTTTTATTCCACTTCACAACTCTACATCTTTCACTGATATCTTCTGTTCCTGATATCTAACTATCTAATATCTGATATATTCACTGTCTAATAGAGCACCAGCTTTCTGGGGGGGTGGACACGTGTTCGTAAAGTATGGGTATAAAAACCTGCCAGAAGAAAGTACTTCTGTACGTACATGCATTATGGTTAGTTCAATTTAGAAATTACATACATCATGATGGAAGGATGTATAAACTCTTAGTTGTAGAAATATTTATTTGAGTAACTCAGAAAAGTGCTGATTGAAAGCTTAATGTCTTAATAGAGTCTGTGATATAACAGACCTCTACTGCACTGTAGGTGCCTATCTGCCACAACGTCCATTTTAGCATTTCAATTTCAATTTCAATTTGACACTTGGATTTTGTCCCATCAGAGATAATTACAGTTATTTTCATTACAATAATGCCTGGAGATTTCAATCAAAATTAGAAAGCTTTTGCCAGGTAGTACCAAAACATATGACAAGAAATAATTCCAACCCTGACAAGTTTTCAATTCAAATAGATGGGATGTACAATGGGAAACCTATTTGCATCTGCAGGCATCCAAACATGAGATCTTGAATACCAGACTATAAGTCCCATGCCCAAATGGAAGTGGGAATTTAAAATACTTTTCCTGAGCTCCTGGCAACTCTTAAAAAAAACGAAAAATGTCTCTTGCAATAGCTGCAGAGGGAATAATGATTTGCAGTTTTCTACTGATAAAACTAAGTTCTAATTTGCAGCCAATACTTCTTCTGTGTTTCAGAACTGGCTTTGTCCCAGCTTATTGCTGCACTCACTTTCAGAAGTCACAAAGACTCACATACGCACTTTGATAATAAACCTCACCCCAGACCTGTAACTTTCACTGCTATCCTAATAGCCCCCATATACTTTAACCTTCCTTATTAATCTCAAATAAAAATCCTCAGTTTCTCCTCTTCTAGGTCTCCAAAGGATCTAAGGATGATATTAGCCTGATGCAACTAATACTCGGCATGAATGAATAATGTAGATGTACACCTAACCCTTAATTTCAGCCATCAATATCAAGGCAAAACCAGCTATCCAAATGTAAGCCATTCAGTACGTTTTGCGTAGGTCAGTTTTAGCAGCTCCCTGCACTAAACAAGAATTTGAGGACTGGAAAAGACATAACACAAAACAAATGTTTCAAGCCAGACACCATTTCCAATTGGCTAAATAATTTTAAGTGGAATTTTCATATCCAATAGGAAAATAAAAAGAATAAAAAATCCAAAGCATTTTGCACTAGATCTTTATGTGTTCTTCTGTGCATCATAAAAGCGGAATTATTTTATCACTGATTACTCACAAGGAGATTTGAGACCAAAGCATTGAACAGTTTTTACTTCTCCTAGTCACAGGACTGCCATGCCTGTACTTCACAATGTGACATGTGTGTTTCTGTGTTTTGTTTTGCTGTTGGTTTTTTTGTTGTTTCTGTTTTTTGTTTGTTTGTTTTAAATTTGACTCAGTCTTTTGCCTTTGAATGAAATAAAAAGAGCAGCTGTTTTGCTTGCAGAATGTTTTGTATATTTGGGATGTCTACAGACATTGCCAGGAGAAATTAATCATCTGATGACCTTTGTCCCATGAGACTGTAGCTGCAAGTCAGGCTCTCTGAAACCTGAAGTAAATCTGAGAATCTTTGAAAGGACAAAGTTATAAAATCAGGGTTATAAAGAAAAAAGACCCCCCAAACATTATCTGTTATAGGCTATGCAGCCTAAATCATCATAGCAGTCTTTGCAATAACATGGAGGGAATGATTGTGCTAAGGCAAAGAAAAAAGGGGCTTTGCCTCTTTTTATAGTGGGTATTTATCTAGCCTTGTTACTGCATCACCTGGGCACACAAGAGTATATTTATTCACCCAGTGCTACTGAAAATAGAAGTTTGACCTATCAGGAAGCTCTTTGAATTGCAGCTAGTCACAGTGAAAATGCAGACAGTTGAAGACCTAGGCTAGTGCAGTAACTTTTGAATAATTCTTCCTTTCTCATGAATAATCAAAATTACCTCAGATCGTGTCATCTTCTCTCTCATGAGGGAGAGAAACAAATTAAAGCAGTGGTACTGTGGCTGATCCTACGGAGACTGCTCTGTTTTCTCAGTAACCTTCCAACAGCCAGGGAAGGCACATAGCCCAGATACTGAGGCCTGGTAAGGATGATTTATTTGACATCTGCAGAATTTTGACACTCACATCTCAAGAGTTAAGTGTAACAAAGGATAACAATGGAGCAAACCTATGTAAGCTTGGCTTCCTAACATTATCTGTCCAGATTCTCTGAAATTAAAGCTCTATCCAGCCATCTATTTCTATGATCCCCTTTCAAACCCTAGTACTGGAGTAGAAAAATAGCTTCTGTTTTAACATACTGCAGTCACATGAATGTTTTACTGGAATATTCTCCTCTGAGACTGAAATTCTTCATGTTTATGCATCAGCGCAGAACTGTTCTCAAGAGTATTTTAGGAAATGGTTCCCTATATGCAGACCAAACTGGTAGATGAGAGAAGATGAGCACAGGTGAATAAGAATACCTGACACTTGTTTTCACTACTTGATATTTGTTATTTATTATTAATTCACTCATTAAAAAGTTGCAGGGCCTTAGAGCTGTTGGGAATAACCCAAATATAGAGTATCCTCATGAAGTAGCTTAGCTTTCAGGGAGTCTTTGGGCTGCTCTGGCTGACACCTGATTGCTCATAGTTCAACTAGTAACCAGACAGAGGAAATTCTAGCAAGCCTGTTATACCATCTTTTAACTGCTAGGAAATGAAAAAGCTTAAATTTAGTCTTAGGAGTCTTGGAACAGACCTCACCTTGAGTTCTGGCTACATATCTCTTTCCTTATATATATATATATGTAAGGTATATATATATATATAGATAAAGGTTTTTGAAATGCAGGGAAGTCGCAGACAACAAATGCAGAAAATTAAATGGGCTTAGAAAGCAACAGAATAAACTCGTGGAAGACAAATCCATCAAGGACCATTGAAAACAAAGATGGCAGCACTATCTCAGAAAATTTCTGAGTTTCAAACCCCTGGATACTGCTACCATATCTCTGGTATAAATTACATTGTAATTGCCCAGCTCTTATATTCTGCCCTAGGTATTTATCTAGGCCACTGTTGGAGATAAGATACTGGGCAGGCTGGACTTTTGTTCTGACTCATTATGGACATGGTTATTTTTGTGTGACAAAAATCTCAAATTTCAGTGACATTGCTGTCGACATCATTGCTATGGAAACCAACTCTACTGCAATTTACTGACTACACTTTTGAAATACATTAGTGATGATGCATTTTCATCAAATCTCATGGAAATCGACCAACACCTTTTGTACTTTTTCTACTCTTCTGTGTAATGATCCAGCAATGAGGAGCTGTCAACCTTGACTAGTGACTGGCAAAACATGCAGAAACATTATAAAAGCTCCGTACCGATGAAGCTCTGATATCTGCATAGGGCCATCAGAGGAAACAATTTGGTTTTTATAGTGCAAGAGACATGAGATAAAGACTCAGGGGCTGTTCAGTCCAGAGCCCATTTCTTCTCAGGAGCTGCTAGAAACAGGCAGAAAATCAGTTCTCCAGAAGTAGCTGCTGATACGACCACAGCAGCTATTAGATTGTTCTGAGTGTGGTTTTGTGCTGAGAATCTCGCTACTTGGAAGAAGTTCACGTCTAACAATATCAGCTGCCTGCACAGTCACTTTGGTCTCACTGCTTCTAATGGGATTACAGCAGGGGTGAATTTGTTCCATAGATTTTATGCTGAAGGTATCACTAATGCAAATATTTATTTCAGATGTTCCTTCAAAGCCTTCTGTGCCTGCTGACAGTTGCCTCTGTGCTCAGGGTCAGTGTCTTTGTGCCTCATAAGGAGACACTTCAAGGTACTGACCTTCCAGTGAGGTTACAGTAGTGTACATACATCCTCCTATGCATGTGAAAAACCAGGCATTGCCTCTTCTCTCCCTAGCTGATTAACGGTGAGGATACATTATCAGAGCTAATAGGAGTCAAATGAAGAAAACCAGTCAAGTGAAACCTCCTAAATTGGTTCCCGTGCTTTCTCCATCTCTTCTAATACCTAATGCCAGGGATTTTCATTCTTGTCCAGCCAGGGCTAAAAGGGAAAGGATTAGAGAGTAAATAACTCCCACATCTGCAATAGGGGAGCAGTCAGCTGTTTCATTGGCCCATTTATTAGCAGAACAGAAGTGTAAATCTACATGACAGAAATATTTTTTTCCTGCCGTACAATCTGTCATTCTTCTTGGAAAAGTAGATGTGCATACTAGCTTTCCATCTGTATGTCTGTGTCTCTCTGCAGCTTTATTGTTCTCTGCTCCAAAGTATATGACCTTTACTGAGGTGAAATTATGATTTTCAATGGGAATTTTGCTACTGCAAGACAGGCAAGATTTGATGTATTCCTCTTAGATGCCCTATTATAACTTTTTTTTTTTAGTTTAAAATTCCTACCAGTGCTCTCTCTGCTGCAGGGCCAGGTGACAAAAAGGTCCTGCTAGCATAGGCTAGGTGGTGTTCTGAAGACCCAGTTTTAAGACTTCCTGAGAAAACACTGTGAGGCTTTGTCTATCCTAGCTTTCCATCAGTTGTAGCCTATGACTGCCAGTGGTAAGAAATCTTATAGGTGAAAGCTGGGTATATAAGAGCAGTGTTGCTGGCTCTACTGATACCCAAATAACATGCCACTGCCATCACCCCCTTTCCTTGTTGCTTTCCCCTTTTTTCTCATTCTCCATTCATCTACCACACAAATTATTTGAAAATTCTGTAATTGCTATTACATTTCCACCATGAAAATTCAATAGAGACCAAGTGGAAGATGAGAACTACCAATCTCCTGCAATAGAACAGATAACGATCTTGATCTTTGTGGCTGTAACTGTTTCCAAAGCTACTGGTGAGAAGCTGGGGAGATCCAAAGTATCAGTGAGCATTTCCCCTATTCAGAGTGGTCTGATGTGTGTGTGACTGAGACTCTTTCTGCATGCTGGGCTGCTTCCCATACTGTGTTATCATAACACTTTCTGTAAGACATACTGCAGAGAAACCTAGGGAATGCAGGATTGCTCCTCTGGACAAAGGAGAGAAATGCTTTGGGAGACAAAGTGTAAACTCATTTCCTATGCATAGAGAGATAAAATTCCTTCACGTGTACATAGCTTTTTATCCTTGCAGTTGCTCTCTTTCTCTCTTTGCTTGTCACCCTGGTGATGGTTATCTCCCAACATCAATAGTTAAGGTAATCTCTCTACCTTGACATAGGGTTTGATTTGGTAAGCCTATCTGTATAATAGCTATTGTGACACAGCACATAGAGTCTCAGGCTTTTCTTACAGAATATTTCACTTGAAAGCCAAAGAAATTGTTTGTTTTCTTTCTCTTCTTTTCTTTTTCTAGCCCATAAACACTACATTAATAAAACAAATAATGTAAAAAGCCTGGACTGTCTTCTCTCCCTTCTCCCTTCTGCTCTCAGTTGTAATTATTTGAAAGTAATGCAAAACCACTTTCCATGCATAATATTTTCATTCACATCTTTTCTTTTCCCTAGTTAAAGAATATTAAATCAAATATGTCAAGCTGTAGGACTTTGTAATAAGACGTTATAAAGACAATTTGTTTTGTCGTCTTGTTTGACATATCTTTATTGTTATTTTTCAGTTTGGATCCCTTCAAAACTGTAAAACTTATGTTCTTTACTTACTATTCTTATAGAAAAAAGGCAGTGTCCGCATTCAACAGCATGCTCTTCAACTAGCAAATAATTAGTGTGAAGCTCTGAATTAATACACAATATGAAAACACTATATCACTGGATATATTCCGTATCTAACAAGAAAATATACGTCTTACTGGACTGTAAACCTGACTGAGTATGAATAACAAAAACCACGGTGGAACTTGAACCAGACGTGTACCTCTTACTATTACAGCTAGAATTATATGGTAATAATAATATTATCAATGCATTCCCTTTCTCAGCAGTTCTGAGTATCCCAGAAACACACTTGCATTCAAATGACTAGTAGCAGCATCACAATAACAAACTATTGTATGTTCCACAGCATTCTTGACTCTCTGCTGTGATTTTATCTATATATGTCTACTATTCATAAATGACAGAGGAAACAAATTGTGTTCATCTTAGGAGCTGCTCACAGACTTCATTGTCTTCTAATCAAGGATTAGATTGTCACTTAAACTTCCTTCTTTTTTCTTGCCTGTGGCACATCACTGCAAGAATAACATACATCAGAGAAAAAACAATGGCCAGTGATTACTGATGTCCAATATGAATATAGATATTATAAAGAACAATTATTTTCCATGTTTTTGTGAATACAAGAACTTTTTCCACATGAAATTTTGTGGCAATCACAAAAATGATTCAGTTTAATAAACTGACTATTTTTAGAAAAAAAACCCATTGTCTCAGTATAGCTCAGCTAGAATTGCTGCATAGCTTCATCTACAGAGCTAGGCTGGGAATACCATTTACTGCTAACTACTACCCAGGTGATCCACTAAATACAGAAAATTCCTGTTGCTGAAATGGCCATTGTTTCCATACCAGTATACTCTTTTTTTGCCCCGTTCTATAATTCTATACCTCTCAGAATTATTTTTTGTCTTCTCCAGCGAAAGGTATAAATCAAGAAAACGATGAAAGGAAAAAAAATGCTGAAAATTAGTCTGAAAGCAAAAGCTGGGTAGCTATAAAGCCAACTGATCTCCCAAGAAGGAGAAGGCTGCGATATCACAAGCATTACATGAAGAGTAGAAAGTAGAAAGCATTATCTTCATTTCTGTGGAAAGAGGGAAGTCAAACTTTTAAAATTTTAGCAAAAAGAAGTATCTCTGGACACAGTAAGAAATATTCTCCTCCTTATTTAACTTAAGTAAAAATTTCCTTTTATTTTCAAAATTGCTCAGGTATGAAAGCTCTTCTTTGTGGATGATGTCTTAATGGCAATTCATCACAGCAGCCATGATCTCTTGATGACAAATCCATAAAACCTGACAAAGATTCTAGGGGAATTCATCTCCTAATTTAAGCAAAAGCCATTCTGCTGCTTAATATAATAAAATAACAAGAAGCAATTATCTGAGTAATGTGCACAGAGATTTAGTGTGGCTTGGAGTGCACACATCTAGAACAAAGCCCAAACCCTTAGCAATTTCCCTCCCCATGAGCAACCTGCAGATGAGGTGATTGCTGACCCAGGTCTGTCTCTCAGCTACTCCTGTGCCAGCTCACCCACTGGCCTGAATAGTCCTGCCCACGCTATAGAGCTTAGAAGCAGCAACATTTGTCACGTCATGACCTCGTTGTGATAATATAAAACAAAGGGACCACCTTGCAAGAACAAAATACGCTTCTTCCAATGATTTTCTTATGCACTTATTCCTAATACCTGCTGCTATAGTGTATCTGGGCTTCTTTTTTCAACAGCTAACACAAACAGTACATTTTCATTTTCTCCTGAAGATATTTTGCTTTTCAATGGCAATTCCTGCTTCTATAAATTTCCGTTTTAGACAGCCTGATTTCAAATGGTCACATAAAAAACATTCCAGTATGATGACTATTTTTATAATTTTTTTTTACACAGAGAAATAAGGCACAAATATTTTAAACTAGCTCTTCAATATAAGAAGTCACACTATGAGTAAATCAATGTTATAGGTCATGAGCCCTGTCTTCTTAGTGAGTTACTTCATCCTCTGCTCTGGCAAAACACATAAACAAAACCACTGCAAATACAAATAATTTCTGGAATGTCACTCTACCAATATCTAAAACAGAATTCCTGAATTTCTATAGAGAAACATCTGTGTGCTCTAACAGAGTATTGTGTCTTAGAAGCTCTAGTTTTGAAAGCTAGACTTTCATACGGCCTCCAATAAGGTTACCCTGAGTATTACCAGCTGAGGATCAATCATTGCACATTGAATTAACAAGTGTATTTTGTTTCTGTGAAATTTAATGCATGTCGCATATTTAAAAATTAAAATTATTTTTTCAAGATGAATATATTCAGTTTGTTACCAGATATTTCAATGGCCCCAACAAATTTGGGACTAATAAGCAAATCTCCTTTTGGTAAGGCTTGATAATGCTTTTTTTAAAAAAAAAAAACCAATCAACCCACACGCTATTTTATGCACATGAGGCATAAAGTTCATTCACAGGAAGCTCAGCCCTCATGTTTTCTACACACACACATTACGTCCATTCTCCAGCGCTCATGCTAGTTTGTTAGACCGGTGAGGTGCTGTTTGTAGCTGTCCTGCAACTCCAGCAGCAGATGACCTGGGTGCCCACAGCTCCACAACTGGGCTGCCAGGCAGCCAGAGCAAGTATCCTTGCAGGGGAAAATTACATTTTCCAGACAAAAATTGCCCACAAATTATGACAGACGTCTTTCTACTGTCTTAGCCAGCTTAAGTAGAGAAAAATTACTTTTTCTACTAAATCTACCACTATCAGAAGCATCTTCTGTCCACTTTTACATCTCTGCTGAGTAACACCCTTACGACTCAAAGGAATTTGCTTTAACATACAAATTTGGATTTGCAAAATGCCTTTTCACAATATCCTTCTTTCAATTCTCGCTTATTTATCATTGCATTTTATAGATATCTAAGTATGAGAGAACAAGCAAGGACATGACTGATACATTGAACACAGAAAACAGAGATAGCTGTGAAGCTTTCAATAAAACATAATTTTGGCAGAATCTGCCAATTTTCTGAAATGAAAACATTCAAGAGAGGTGATTTGATTTTGACAGAGCTGTGATGTGACCATGATGCTGGTTTAGTAGTTCATCACCAAAACCCAGATGTTAGAAAACTTCTATTTCATTATATATTACAAAATATTACATACATAAAAATACTAATATATATTACATATATTACATATATACATATATTACATATATATAAATATTAATGGATAAAAGAAAATCCAATACTTTATAAATGCAAGGAACCTTCCATGTAAGAATTACAGGCAATCTTGGATTTAGCCTACATCCTTTAAGGTACTTGACAAATTTAACTTGGCTGTAGCAATGAGGTGTACAGAGCTAAAAATGATATATCCAATATGACACCAGAAATCTTGAGAAGAGTCAGTCCAGATCTCCAGAATTCCAGTCCTATGACTTATCTATGCATTTGCCATCATTTTGTAAGGCTTGGTATTTATGCAGACTGAGTGGAGACATGCTAGGCTTTGTTCCCTTCAGAGCTGGAAATATTCTGGTAAGCTGAATGATGAGTAATGGGTTGCTCTCTGTTAATCAAGACACTAACTGGTAGGACATCTTTACATCCACTGCAGTTCCAATATTAATTTACAAAGCAATAGTTTATATTAGAAATTGCCTAAGTCATTAAAAAAATGGTTTTCATTGTCTGCCCCATGACATGGGCTCACTGGTCTATTTTATGCTTGCTTTGTAACATAGCCAAGTCAAACAGGTATTTGAGGTCTATGGTAAGATCTCCTGAGATCTTACTTTGTCCAGCTTTGGAATTCCTAACACAAAAAGGACATTGAAGTGCTGGAGTAGGTCCAGAGGAGGCCACAAAGATGACCAAAGGGCTGGAGCACCTCTCCTACAAAGACAGACTGAGAGAGTTGGGACTGTTCAGCCTGGAGAAGGCTCCAGGGGGAACCTTATAGTGGCCTTCCAACACATGAAAGGTGCCTGTAAGAAAGCTGAAGAACTGTTCACTAGGGCATGTAGCAAGAGGATGGTTTTAAGCTGGAAAAGGGTGGATTTAGGTTGGATATTAGGAAAAGGTTCTTCAATATGAGGGTAGTAGATCAGGAACAAGTTGTCCAGAGAGGTAATGGAGGCCCCATTCCTGGCAATATTCAAGGTCAGGTTTGATGGGGCTCTGAGCAACCTGATCCAGTAACATTGTCCCTGCCTGTTGCAGGGGGATTGGACTAGATGATCTTTGAAGGTCCCTTCCAACCCAATACATTTTATGATTCTTTGAGTTGTAGGAATTACATAGCTTCCAAAGATGAAAAAGGTGCTTATTCTATAAGACCTGGACTACTATGCTAGTAGTTCAACAATAAACCAGCAGAATATAGGTTTGGTATACTGGTACAGGGGTGAAGAAGTTGCTGTTGAATACATTGCTGTTCACACTACACAGTAAAGGCAAGATCACATTATCATTCTTTTTCACTTTTGAATTCAGAAGTGTATTGATTAAGGGCCAAAAGGAACCAGCCTGGCAGCCCTGAATATTGAACTCCTTTGCAAAAAAGCTTCATTCACACAATCCTGCCAACACGCCTTCAATGCCAGCCAGCGAATGGCCATAGAGACCAGACTTCTTTCTGCTTGGAGGTGGTCTCTCCACATCGGAAGTGATGAAGGGCTAAAGGGAGAAATGGTTGCAGTAGGGCAACCCTAATGGTGGGCAGCCTTTTCTGAGCATAAGCAAGGAACATCAGCCTTTGGGGCTGTCAGTCTACAATTCAAGCTGGCATTAAATTCACTTTTCCAGAGAGCACACATCTGATTGATAGAAAATAGTTTAACAAGGGCAAAATCAAGACTCTGGATGATCAAAACAGGTGTGAAGAGAGCAGAGGACACTTCATTCTTTCTAAAGAGGCTACTTCAGAGTCCAAAAGACTAGCAGCAAATGAATGAAAGCAAGAAGTACACAAAAGCTTATATTCAATGCTTTTTGGTGCCACAGAGTTTCAGTAATATGTGATTACTGAGATGGCTAAACAGGCAAGGAAACAAAAAAGGGGAAACTTCAAAAATAGTAAAGAGAGGTGTTGGTGTTAATTTAGAGTACCTACTTCTATTCTTTCTCAAAGTCTACAGTGGCTTCCCCAAGGAACAATTGTGGCTAGTCTAAGTACTTAAGATTTCTGTTGCTATAAGAAAGGGGATGTCAGGATCAGGTTTTTAATATTTTATTAAGATTATTTTAATAATCTATAAAGGACTAGGTGGCTTGATTCAGGAAAGCATGCTTTTGTTGCTAAGTCAAAATAAATTCATTGAGTTGTGGTCATAGACAACTTGCTAAAGCCTGACAGATGGAAAAGGGATTTGTAAATTTCTAGGACTGATGGAACGGAAGGAGTGATGGTGAAGTTATCTGAAGAATGACTGGGAAATGGACAAGTATGAGAAGCTAGAAAACTAGAGACAGTTGCAGCACAGGGGAGGAATGGGAAGAGCAAAGAATGAAGTTTTTTTTAAGAACAACACCAGGATTTACTTTGTGCCTGAAGAATCTGGAGATGAGAAGAATGATCGGGTCTTAGGGATTTGTACACCTAATAAAGAAGCTATGAGACTGGCTGACATCACTGGTGATATCTTGCTCTACTTTGAATTTTAAATGAAAAACCAGAGTAAAACAAAGTGTCAGTTTCTACTAAACCAGATTAAATATATCTTCTAAGATCTCTTATTGTTGAGGTCGTTAAGCTCATTCCTGTGCTTCCTCATAGTGTCTGAAAGTGCTAAATATCCTTTTGACTGGTAATCATAAATAAGAAGACTAGAAATGGCAGCAGAGCTGGTACTAAATTAAAAGTATATGGCTTCTCCACAAGATTGACAAGGAGAGTTCTTTTCAAGTTCATCATGTTTCCACGTTTCTTCTTACAACAGTTTGTGTAATAGTAGCACTTACTGGATGTAGCAAACTGGGAGCTACATGTGTTTATGAAAAGAAAGACCTAGTTGGTATCCCAGAGAACGTATCCATTAAGTACATAATAATTACAAGAAGGAAAATATCAACAGGTTAAAGTTTGGGATGTTTGATCCTCCTTTTTTCCTAACATTTAACTCCAGGATAGTTGATATACACCTGGAAGATGCTGAGATCCGGAGTTGTAAATGGCTAAGTGTATTGTACTTCGTTTCTGATGAACTGAAAAAGTCAGCTCAAATATTGTCTTTTTCTTCTGAAATACAAAATACATTAAAGAAAACCACTTTTAATTTAACAGAAATTGCCATTCATGCACAACTCTAATTTTGTGGCTAATTCAGTCTCCATGGCTGTACACACGTAACCTGATCATCTTCTACACAATCTGTACCCTGGGGACAATTCAAAGTGCTTTCAGCTTATACATCATTAAACAGGTAATATAAAAAGAGAGACTTAAGAAAATGAACAACAAAGTTTACCATCGTGCACTGTTAGTTACTTCCTGTGTGCAACATCAGGTTAGGTTTTAACAAGAGAGGAGACAGGAAGGTTTTTGACTGAAGGCTAGCTTCTAGAAGTCAAAGCTAAGAACAGATCTCTACTTTTTTCCTATTGAGAGAACTAAACACTTCGAAGGTTCTTCAGTCAACGGAGGATGACAGATACAAAGCTTCAAACAGCATTATTTTTGTGCTAAAGGAGGCAGGACAGACACAAATATAATGGTATTCCCATGTTACATGAAAGCAGGATCAATAGACTTGCTTGAGAGATTCACTCCCATTACCCCAAAGGGATTTTGATTAAAGTCAAACAAGGATATTTTGTTTGAATATCCATGTGATACTGAAGTTTGATCCTGAAATTAAAAGACCATTCTAATACAAATGTGTGTCAAATTAGACCTATTTATACTGATGTAGCATGAAATTGGATCATCCTGTGAAATCTATACCTCTTTAGCTTCTAATGTATTTAAAGATTCCTTTTTTACACTCCTCCCCCTTCCCCTCCCTCCTTTTCACTTGAACTCATTTGCTGAATGCTCCAGGGTTTATGGAAGATGTGCTCAGCTTTGAAGCACCTAGGTGCGTGTGTGCTCATGGATGTTTACAGAGAACTTCAGCATTGTCAAGCTGATTGCACAGAGAAAATTACTTTGTTACAGAAGTGTGAGTTATACATCATGCCAACATCTTAATCTCTGAAATGACATGTTTCAGTGTTTGATGCAAGGCTAGAAATATGAAATGGAGGTATAAGGCAGAAAAGGAGTGGAGAAGAGGCAGTGACAGGAAAAAACCTGCCTTCTTCTCTTAGTTCAGTGTATGAATATTTGCCTTTGAGCTCTAACGGTTACTGAAATATAACAGTATGAACAATTTGAAACCATGAGTTCTTTCCTGCCTCTGATCTCTCTGACAGGCCCTGGCATTAGTTGAACTCTCTGAATCACAGAATATTAAGAGTAGGAAGGGAC
>NW_010171316.1:0-12890 GCF_000695765.1 Mesitornis unicolor
GTGTATATATATATATATATGTGTGTATATACATATATTTATTAATTAATTAATTTTTCCCCCCTCTCCCGTTAAGGCTTATCCCGGAGCAACCCCTTAGCACCCCCACCCTTTCCACCGCACAATCGTTCTCTAACTATCGTTCTCGTAATTTACCATCCCTTTAATTTTCCTCTCCCATTTTCTTTTAGTATTTCTCGGTCTTCCTCCGTCTTTCTTTTTAGGAACACCTCCGCACACCTTTTTAATTCTTCTTTCCCCCTCCACCGACCCCTCCTCTCTCGCTCCTGAGGGAGCGGCAGCGATGTACGGTCGCAGGCTGCGTCCTGAAAAGTTTTTCACGCAATCACATCGGCTGATGCAAAAACATTTTACAAAAATGTCGAAAAACGGTGATCGTGAGTCAAACAAAACCAGCATTTTTTTCTCCCGATCGATTTATTTCGCTGCGAACAACTCATGGCTTTGGATCGAGCCGGGATCTCCTTCAGGAGTGGCTGTAGGGGTCCGCTTCGCTGCTATTATTATTTAAGTTTGGTTTGTTTGTTGCATCTTTATTTTAATTTCTCTTCAGATGTTTGCTTGCAGACATCCACGCTTCCTCCTCCTGAGAACAAATGTGTGGAGTCCCGCAACCATCATTTCCTGTCCCAGGGCAACTGCTCCCGGGGGTGGCGGGGACCCTGGAGGTCCCGGGTCCCCCTTGCCCCGGGGAACAGCGCAGGCAGGGCCGGGGCCGGGGGCTGCTCCGCCGGCGGGACCAGCTCGACTGTCTCGGGGTTTGGAAATGACATTTCTCCCCGTGAGCCGAGCCAGGCTCAGAAACAAAATCAGCGTGTTTATGTCCCCCGGGGTGGATTTTCGGTGATAGATGTCTGCCCGAGGCTCCTGCCTCCTCCTTCGTCCTCTTCGTTCCCCGATAATTTACAAGTTTAGCGCGCACACGAACAATTATACCTGTACATATACGTATGACACACATGACAAATTAGTAATTCATTACACGACACATTTGTGAAACATGCGATGAAATATGTCTCATGCGTATAAGGCACATTATATACACATTACTTGCAACTCGAAATTGTTGTATACACATTCTACATCCTGTAGAAAATACTTCGAAGTAAATAATTTATAACTTTAAGTATATTCTTCAGTTAAATTTAGTACATATATTTCGATGAATTGTGTTCTTAAATGACAATTAGAATGATAAATTATAAAAGTGGCATATTCGTATGATACACACAATTACGGATACCTTTAAACAGACTCATACATATGTATAGGATATATGCACGCAGGCGTTATCGAACATACGGCCGTTTACACGTGTAAGCCAATATATAAACAAATGACCTCCAAAAATATATACGTATATATGTATAAATTTTTGCCTCTAAACGACCTTCGAGCTGCACTTAATCACCGAAGCGACTGTTTACAGACACCGCACATCCTTAAGGGATCCGTACGCAGGGGGTGTGCGTACACGCACACACGCGCGCGCGCGCACCGTGGGCAGCCTCGTGCGGGCCGAGAGGGACAGGACGGGAACCCCATCTCCACCCTCGCCGTGTGCCCGGGCCCCGAAACCGCACCGGAAAGTGCCTCTTCTTCCTTCTCCTCCTCCTCTTGCTCCCTGCCCGCCCAGAACGGTGCCGCGCAGCCCTCGAGGCCGCGGGCAGGGTGTGCTCCCCGGCGCTCCGGGCTGCCGTGCCCTCGCCCGATGCTCCCTCCAACTCCCCGAGGCTCCTGAAACAGTAACCGACCCCTCCGGAGGTGCCGCTGCCAGCCCGACACGGCGCGGTCCGACCCCCGTTAGTGACACCCACACCCCGGATTGTGCGTGCATCCCTGGTACCTACCCTCCTAGGGCGACTCCTGGCCGGGGAAAAAGCGAGAAAAGCGAAGCTTCAGGGCTAAGTGCAGCCAGCGACGCGCGTTTAGCATACGTTATTTTTAGGAAAGGGTTCGGCTCCAAGCTCAGAGGCACCGGCTTGCCTGGTGCTTGCCATCGGAAACACGAAAACAGACGAGGGCTGCAGGCTTGCTGCTGCTGGGTCCCCAAAGCCCCCCGTGAAAAGCATGAAATCATCAGAAATGGTGATGATTTCTGATTCTGTGATTCTAAATCCCCTCCCGCTCCTTTTCTCCCTCCCCAAGGACTGAAACGCGGTGTCCGTGATTTACACCAAATTCAGGCGCTTTAGTGTCAACCAGCGAGGCAGAAAGTTCCCACTCAGCTGATGTTGACAGTTTCCTCGCCCAGCAAATCTGTTTGACAAGCGGAGGCAAAACAGTTGCCTGTTCAGCTGCTAAATGCTTTAACTTCAGCTGCTAAATGCGCGTTAAGCCGAGCCCGGAGCAGGCAGGTTGCCTGCTGCAGGAGGAGCGTGAAAGGCTGTCCCTTCCCCGGACCCGGCTGCTTTCTGGTCTTGGGCACGCACGTTTTGGTTTTGCCTTTCCACCTTGCGCCTTTCCACTCTAGAGTCTAAGAGACTGCTTGGAGCAGAGGAGAAGTGAAAACTACTTGTAGGTTTTGTTTTAATACATTGATGGGTGAAATTCAGCGAATTTGAAGCAAGACCTGTGTGTAGCATACACAGCATAAAACACACGCCATACTCCCTATAATATTGAATCTGCAGTTGTGGGGGGCACATAATATTGTGTGGGATATTGCAAGATGCTATGTCTTGTATGTGTCTTGTATGTAAAGCTCCTATTACAAGCTATTAGTTAGGTTGTTTGGTGCTCTTAAGATCATTCATAATCAATTAGCCCTTGGGACTAAATTATCCCACACTACTGCTGTCTCAGGTCGATATCTACATAATCTTTCAGCCCTAATACATCAGCTGTCTCTAGGGCTGACACACGGGAAAATGCTGTGTCTTGCCCCTAATTTTTATATATGTGTATATGTGTGTGTGTAGTCACAAGATACAGTGACTATTTCTTTGCAAAGCTGTAGTGTGTGTGTGTAGTCACTGTATATGAATAATAGTTCTTTGTAAAGTTGTAAAATTTCAAGGTTGACTAGGTCTTTTTGTTAGAAATGTGCATGATTTTGACATATACCCGAAGTTGCCCAAGCTAAAAGCCCAGGGACGAAAGGAAAATAGTTGTGGAGATAAGCTGCAGCTGAGCCCAGGAAGGGCTGCCTTGCTGGTGGCACTTCTGGGCTATGATGTCCATGCTAGGGACTGGCCAAAAAGCTGGAGGATTAATTTTCCAGCTTCATAAGTGGCCTGGCTCAGATGGAGGAGAAAGCTACGGGAGCTACGCCAGCGAAGAGAAGAGCTAGCGTGTCTTTTGGTATGTTGCTAAAGTGATTATGATCTGAAGCCAGGGATGCACATTACAGTTACCCTTAGGAGCCCAGTTTTCCCTGTTGTAGTTGTTAAAGGCTATAGCAAAGGGAAGAAAAAGTCTTTTAACTAAAATCATGGGGTGCTGCTTTAGAGAACTATTTTCTTCCCGTCTCTGCTAGTGTTTCTTTTGTGATTTTTAAAGATATCATTTAAACTTGTGATTTCCAACAGGAATAATTATGCATATCAGTCTGTATGTGCGTGCTTGTAAGTCACTGACAAACGCCCACATGGATCCCACAGCCGTCAATAGGAAACACGTGTAAGTCCACAGAAAATCAGTTTGCATTTTCAGGAGGATAACTGTGTGAGAGAACTACAGAAAAACAGACTGAGGTAGACACAGGCACATCAACAGACCGTGGTTTAGAAAACATATATTTGGGAAGAGGGTAAGGGAGATCATTCTCAAAGGCTAATCTATGCAAATTGACAGAAAAACCTATTAATGTTAATGGAGTATCAAGCTATAAAAACACATGTGGAGTGGAGTTTATTCTCTGCGTTAGCTACCCAGTATAATCTTTCAATTTCAAACTCTGTAATTATTTGGTCACTAAAGAGCTCTGTTTATTGCTTGGCCATGGCTTAGAGGTTACGTTATGATCTCTGATGTTGGAAGCTTTTTGTTCTCTTCTGATAGCTGGTAATATTCCGTGCTTCGAAAAATACATGAATTGTTTTATAATCTTTTCTGCCTTCTCTAAATTTGAAACCAGATTTCCAGCTTTTGTGGTTAGTTTGTAACGAAAGTGACTCATGCTCATCAGACAGGGCCTATTAATTTACTTGAATTGTTGTTTTTGAAAGGAAAGAAAAGAACTTTCTTTAAAGTACTATCAAGTGTGTTTCTTTTCCCCTCCTCAGTGAAATAAGACACATTATTTTTTGCCTTGTGATCTGTGTGCAAAATAATCAGAAAGAAATTGGTGGGGGGAAAGGGGAGGGAACCAGAGAGTTGTTCCAACCTTTGACTTTGACTTGTCCCTCTTACAAAGAGGGTTTGTGAGAGGGTTTGTGCAGCACCTTGCCCACAGGTTTGCTAACTTTCTGGGTTATTTTCTGCCATGTAGTAAACTCCTCAAGGGGCTATGGTTCAGCTACGCACTGTAAAGTAGTTAATGCTTATCTGTCTGATGGGCTCAGACAGATTTTATGATAAAAACACTTGTTGGATTACCACCATCCAGTCATTTAAGGGCTTAAAGAGTCAGGAAGCCTGATTTATCCTCCAAACTGTTGCTATCTAAGTGTCTGGAGATCTCCTCTTTGCCACATGCAGACCATAGTCTCTGCTCTGCAGTGATTCCTATCTCCTTCTGGTTTCTAGCACCTTGCAGCGGGGAATCTGCTGCTTTGACCTTGAGCTTGCTAGAGGAAAAAATGCATACCAATCCTGTACAAATTGCTCTCCTTTCCCCTCCACTCTTTCTGAGGGAGAAAATAGCCAGGGCCACATAGCACCCAGAATTGCAATCAACCTGGTGCTCTGAGGCTCAGCTGTGGCCTGGAGGGTCTCAAGGTTTTGCTCTGTGAGGGTGCGGAATCTCTCCAGAGGGACGGTGACTTGATGGCCACATTATTAATATTCCAGCATGATATAGCCTCATCTGAGGCTGAAATAATGCTGTAACCTTTTAACCATCAGATATGATTGGTGCTTAGGGACATGGCTTAGTGGTGGAATTGGCAGTGTGAAGTTAACGGAGAGCAGGGACCAGACTCTCTGTCTAAGTCTCACTGGTCATCACATCAGATAGGGTGCACCAGATAGGCCCAGAGTCTATTTTGACACCAGAAACAGTGAATACCACAGAAATATCCCCAGGGTCTGGGCCTTTTTCTAGGGTAGTGGCACTTCCCCTGGTCGGAGTTTGGCTCCAGACTCCTTCCAGCCCTAGCAGCATCGCTGCTGAGCCTTACCTTGTGTTGAAGTGTCACCAGTCAATCTCTTAAACTGTTGCTAATCCCAGGGAAATGCCCTGCACCTCCACCCTGTTTGATTAATCCCAGTCTCTGCAGGGTTATTTCCTAAATCCCAGTTAAGCAGCATGGCGGGTTAAAGCAGCAGCTTCTCACACAGCTGTAGGCTGAGCAGAGCCACGGGGAAGCCAAGAACACGTTGGTGAGATCTGGACTTCCGGGCTTTGCTGCTCACTTCTCTGGGTTTTATTTCTGCACCTGGAGCATGGCTTCCCTCAACTTTTTCTTCCTTTGCTGGTATTGCCACTGGCAAAAGCATGGTCAGCAAATGCATCCTCCTGGTCCCAACACCCCCTCCTTCTGTTTTGGAGGTGGTACCCGCTTGTAATGCACTGCAAAGGGGATGTGTTCACCCCGGATTGGGACACCCCTGGTGTTAAACCTTCCTAAGCTTCCAGCAGAGACACAACTGCTGCATCCTGCTGATTTCAGTGCAAGGATGGGACTGATTCCCAAGAAATTTAGGGATCCTGCATTGGGTTCTGGAAGGGATTTGAACCAATGACTGAGTTTAGAAAGCTGCCTGGAGCGAGTTGGTTTCACTCCCCTCCTGCCCCAATTTTAGATTTTAATCTAAAATCTCATTTTCATTGTGATTCTATATTAGAGATAATCATAATCTATTTGACAAGCTGAGGTTCTGACTTCAAGCTCTGCTGCTAAAGAGCCATGGATGGAAATAACCAAATAACCTCAGGTACCTCGGGCACAATGTAGCATGGAAACAAAGCACAAACACCCCAAATATGCTGTCTTTGATTTTGACTGCCTTTGAAGAAACATTAAAAATAATAATGAGAAGCTGATGACATCGTGGCCTGAGTAATGCGCCACTGCTAGAGGACAGATGGTGTAAAGACATTTTTTGGGAACTTTTTTTAAAAAATGAACTTGGCACCTGGGCCTTTCTTGGGATAAATGCTCAAACTTGGAGCAACCACAGCGCTTGGCAGTTGGGGTGCATTGAAAACCATAGACTTTGCTGCAGAGGAATGCAGCTCCTGCAAGATGCACATTTCATTTTTGTTGATCGGTAATATTTCTTCTTTCATGTTTGAGAGGGCTCATCTCTTTTCCTGTATTGTAATTGGAAGGAAATCAACAGAATTTAGTTTTTCAGCCCTAAAAATATTATTTTTTTAGGGATAACTGGCTGGGATTTGAAGCAAATAAATAATTATGAGGAGAATGGATCATTAATTTATCCTTCAGTTCTGTATTTTATCAAGTTCAGTGGTTTCTGCTTTTATTTTGAACTTAGCAGTCCCACAAGCATTTCCAAGTGGAAGTTAAACCAATCTGTAGTAAATTTAATCCTATTGACAGTATAGTGGCTTTTCTCAACCTTAATTCACTGGCTTTTTACAAATAGTCACAGCCTCTGAGATGGCTTCAGATTCAACAGCTGATGTCGTTACTGTTATATTAAACCCAGTAAGTTATGCTAGACAAAAGGATCTTGTGAGGAAAAGCATCTGACCTCGGTCTGAAGACTTTCAATGATAGAGTCCACCTTCCCCTTTGATCAATGATTCTGTGCTAAAAAAATCTATGCTTTATTGCTTATTCAAATTTGTCTGGCATTTACCTCCAAGCAATGAATCTCGCGTGGCATTTCTCAGCTAGATTAAAGAACCGTTCCGTACCTGGTATTTTCTTTTTCCAGCTGTACTTGGACATTCTAGTGAAGTCACCTCTTAATCTTCTTTGTGATAGACTAATCAGATTGAGCTGCATAAGTCTCTTACTAGAAGGCATGGTGGTTTTTTTTTTTCTTTTTTTACAGCCCTCAAATCATATGGATTTCCATATGGCTTGACATCAGTGGAGATTTATGCTAGCTTGGAATTTGGCAGTATCTTTCAATTACTGTGAACATTTTGTGGCCTGGGGTGGAACGCGCCAAAGAGCATGACAAATTATTTGTAACATGCGTATCTGTTGAACTTGGTTTAGAAATCAAATGGAGTAAAATTCAGCGGCGTGCAGATGATCAGCAGAAAGCCCATGTCCCATTAAACTGTTTTCATGGGTTTACGTT
Organism: Mesitornis unicolor; assembly: GCF_000695765.1. Classification (NCBI taxonomy): domain Eukaryota; kingdom Metazoa; phylum Chordata; class Aves; order Mesitornithiformes; family Mesitornithidae; genus Mesitornis; species Mesitornis unicolor. The sequence goes on from NW_010171316.1 coordinate 7,405, forward strand.
CATCTTAAGTGCAATTGACGCCATGGGAGCAAAGATAAACATCAGCCATTGAGACAGATGCTTAACTTATGCACCTCATTTTTCATGGCCTCAGTGGAGTTGCACTGATTTACACCAGCTGAAGACCTTGGCCCACAGTAAGCAGCACAAACTGATAAAGAGTCCAATCCTCAGCCGACCACTTATATGAGAGCTTGAATGCAACCTCAGTGCTTGATAACATCTCATTAGTGTCTGAGTCAATATGACTGTAACCTCTTCTAGGTGTTCCTGCTCCTGCAGGGGGATTGAACTGGATGATCTTTTGAGGTCCCTTCCAATCCCTAACGTTTTGTGATTCTGTGACAAGGGGACATAGTTATAATAGAGCAAAGCTACAGCAGCTTCACAGAATCCCTATTTCTGTAGGGTTTCTGAGGGGAAATCCAGTCCATCCTTTTGGTTATTAGCTCTGGGCAGTAGTTTTTCCCTTAAAATTGATACAGAAGTAAGTGAAATCCAAATGTTCAGCTGATGGAAGTTGTCTGCATCCATCCAAATGCTTCCTCTTGGTTACAGAAGCTAACCAGCAAGGTCCTGAATAGCCATGGGACTGAGTGGCATGTGTTAGCACCTTGGTTTTCCACATATGTACATTTTCACACAAACATTCGGGTACCTACATGTACATGTAGGCTTGTATAAATAGGTGCACACACAAATCATAGCCATTTGTGTTCATGTATGTGTGGTAAAAATGCATATCTAAGTACAGAAATGTGTACATTTGTACTTTATGCAGAGGGCTACACATAAGACCAATGCCACGGATAGGAATGTGTGTGTGATTGTGTTAATCTGATGTCTGGTTGTGTACACCAGTATGATCAAGAGAACGTGAATAGAAGCGTGTGTGTTTATGTATGCGTGTGTGGAGCTGGTGTGGGGAAGGACCACTGGGAAATAAATGATACAAAACGTCTGTACATTCCAGGGAAATGTTCAGATCCTTGAGGTTAAGGGATATGCTCTAGTCATAAAAATAAACACACTGGTGTAGCATGCCATTGATATGTGGATAAACTCAGCAAGGACGGGTAAAGTTTCAGCTTTCACCTCCTTCTGATGGTGAGCTAGCTGCTTCCCTCACTGCCTCTATTGACAGTTCAAAGTAAAATGGCATTTTAAATAAGAGGTTAAAGAGCAGAGGAAAACAGAGGTTTTCTGCTTGAACCAGGGGAAATTTGATAAACCAGTCTTCCAGAGATGCCAGTGATTTCAAAAGGCTCCATTTCCTTTTGATAAGGTTTTGAGAGAGTAATTCAGAGTAGGATCTGTTAGCCAGAGCTCTTAGCTGCTAAAATGTCAGATCAGAGGCTGAGCTATTTCCCCAAGACCAACGGCTGGTTGTTGCAATGTATAGCCTATTGTGCTAAGCCCTTTACAAAATCTTTGCACCACCACTTCTGTCCTGCCTTCAAAATCGCACTTAGATTTGTAAGAAGAATGCCCAGAGGGCTTTAATTAGGCAAGACCTGAAGAAAGGCTCATGTGCTTTAAAGCTTGACCTACTTTTTCCAACTATGTGTGTTCTAATGAAAGATACTACCTCCCCTTGCGAACATTGCCTTCCTCATACCCCCAGACCGTGATAGCTGTACCAACAGCCCCTCAAGAAGAACAGAATCACTGAGAATAATAGAGGGTGGAAGTTCTGACCTGTCATTATTGGTTGTGTTGGAAATTCAACTGTCAGCCATTTATCAAGTTTCCATTGATAAAAGTGGATAATCAGTGGTCAAGAGATGCTATAATCCTGTTTAGATATGAATAACATGATTCATCAGTGTTTCTAATAGGAATGGTTATAGCCTGGACACGTTCCTGTGTGACCTGGTCTGGTGATCCTGCTCTGGCAGGGGTTGGACTGGATGAGCTTTCAAGGTCCCTTCCAACTCCTCATGTTCTGTGATTCTGTGATATGTAGAAAGGGTATTAAACCCATCCTACTGGTGTGTCTAAGACAAGACCATTCTATACTTATACTAGTTGACATTAGTGTATATCATCTCGAATTCTGCCTCTAGGTCCTCCACAAGAAAATCTGGCAGAATGGGACAGACTCACATTTGAATTCGTGTCTAATGATGATGTAGATGCAACTGGTTCAAGTCATTTTCATCTATGCACGGACACCTACAGCTCCAACCCTATGTTGTCAGTCTGAGCAGAGCTTACATTTCTATATCAGCAGTGGGCAAACATCAATCACTATTCAACTGCGCTATGGCTTAAAACTATTTTTCCAAATAACTTAGAAACTTGGCAGCACCTGGGTACTGATTAACTCTATCTAAGTCACAAAGTTTTACAGGTGAATCCAAAATCATTTGGACTCCTTTCCTTGACCTGGAGAAGTTTCACTCAGGACTTTGTGGCCATCTGTCTGCTTAGGTTTGAAACCTGAGACCAGATGTTCTCTTTTAGTGACAACTCTCCAACTCCGTGAGGCCTGGGGAAATCGAATGACCTTTGTAGCACTCTCCTGTATTGCTGGTAGGAATTACTGAGTATGTATGAGTTTCCCTGTGATATTCCGTAGGCCAGCATGTGAATGTTGTTGCCATTGGATATCTAATGCATAGCTTGATGGCTGCAGTGAAAGAACAAATGCATTGGAACCCTCTTTCATTGGTCGTCTTTTGGTCTCTAGAAAAAGGAGGGAATTTGAGCAGAATATGAGTTGCTGCTTAGGCAGGCTGTAGGTCTGGGGAAGGAGGAAAGCTGAGCTTTCTCATGCTGTGACACTGACTCACTTGAAGTCATTGTTTGGTCACTGTAAAAAGGAGCGGCGAGTTCGGTCAACCAAACACATAGGAACAAACCCACCGCACTGACTACACTGAATCCATCCTTGGCCAGTGTGACTTGACAAAAACGTTAATAGGATCATGCTGATTCTCATCAGCTGAAAACGTGGCCCACTACTCAGCTGTATAGACTGTGTAGAGTAAGAGATACACAGGCTTTGTAAACATGCATAATGCGAATACTGTAGATAGAAAGAAGACTGAAACAAGTATCTGGCTAGGAAAAATGTATAGCATCTTTCTGTAGCAGGCTGGAGTGTGACAGTCAAGATCCCCATTACAGGTGCAATGTACAGCAAAGCACTGATTTTCATTCAGGTTTTCACAATCACTGCTATCTTAACTCCAAGCCTCGTTAAATCAACCTCAGCTGAACTGTGGTACAATGTTACAGTGCAGATCCTCCCGTTCCCCAGTGGGAAACTAACTTGGACTCAGGAGCCATCATTTAACCTTGGAGTCTCTGAATCAACAAGGCAGTTTCTGCAGAGACACCTGGCAGCACACGCATTTTATGCTTTAACATGGCTGGTAAATCCTGGGTGGTTAAGTAAACTTAACCTTCATTTATGAAACTTGCGAACCAAAGGGTAAAATGTGCCTTCTGCAAGTAATTACGTAAAGGTCTTAGAGAGTGGAGTTATCACTTAAAGACGCCGGGCATTGCTAATGAGTTGACTGAGAATTGATCTCTCTGTAATTTAGTTATTTATATGCAGTTCCTGTTTTCCATACTCAGCTATAGGTCAAGCCCACTTTGAACTGCTCAGAGACCCCCAAGTTTGTCAAGCAAAGTCCCAAAGCCATGGCACAATGATATGTTAGAAAAGTAAATATTGTCCTGAGGGGCTTTAAAAAGGAGGCAAAGCTGTTTGCTTTTTAGCTGGTTCTTTAAACCGGACAACTGCTTCCTGTTACTAAGGGGTCTCTCAGCAATGTGGCTTTGCTTCTGTTAAATAGAAAAGCACTTCAGGAAAAATGTCAGTACCACCTTCCAGGTATTTTCATATCCCAGTGAGCTGGATAGGAACAACCTTGGGTTTCTGAATAGAAATGTGTTTGCATTATTCTGTAAAAGATGTGGTATGGGCTGTATAGAGCCTGGGTTGGAGAAGGCAATGAAAAAATCTCAGGCAGCTAAACATTACCCTCAGGGCTAATTTTAGGCCAAATGGCTGTGGGGAATGTTCAAAAACCTATTAGCTGCCCTATATATTAATGTTTGGGCATATATTCCACATATCACTAGTGGTGTGTGCTAGCATGTCTGTAGACTCATATGTGGATTTGCTGGTGCTGCTGCCAAAAGGTTCATGTGAATGGGCTTTCAGTCTCATGAGCGCATCTCATGGGGAGGAATGGGTGATGCTCAACTATGTACAGGTACATTTCAGGTGTACGTTTATACACCCACTTACGTTTATACACCATGACCACCACACTTACTCCGGAGCTAGTGACTGTGAGAGTGTACTCATGCCCTACCCCTTTCTGCAGACTTCAGCTGGAGGTTTGTACAGTCTGGGCAGACACAGCACATGGCAACTCAATCACACCTGGGCCCAGGTAGCCAGCATCATGCAGAAAACCAACTGAGGTGAGGTTTTCAAGCCCAATATAGCCAAAGACTGTAGGATGCTGCTTGTGCCTAAATGTGACTGCTTGAAAGGTGAGCTACAGACTTGTCTATTGCCAAAGTAAAGGCAGAAATTCAGATGGGGAGCCTGGAAATTGCAGGGCTGAGTTTGTTTCAGCCATTTCTTCACCTGACAACACAGAAATCTGGTAGAAGGCTTTCTTCCTCTTCATGTGCTGGTGTGAGGAGCTCTGGCTACAGTGGTGCAAAACTTGCCATATAAACACTTGCATGACATTCCTGGGAGCCAGCTGCTGCTGAAGACGGGGCTGAAATGACCTTCTTCTAACTCATTCCACAGCTGCTGTGTTGGTTTGTGACTCACTGTTGCAGATGAACACTTTCAAAACAGTCTTGCCTGATTCACAGCTTTGTCTCGCTCAAGTTTTTTTTTAATTTGTGTAGAATTTTTCTTTTTTTTGAGAACAACATCTCTGGCTTGTAGCCAAGCATCTTAGACAGAGCATTGGCCTTTCTCATGTTTCCTTATTTGTAGTTGAGTGCCTGAAGGTACCTGGGGCAAACAAGTCTCCCAACCTGGCAAATCAAGAGGTTTGTTCAGTTTTAACAACCACAGCCTCTGTGAAAGGACTTAAATCAGGCTCTGCCACATTTCCGTCCCTGCCATTTCAATACTGCATCTGCTGAACACCCCTGAGACAACAGAGGAAGGATGCTGTGAAGGTGACACACAGCTTTCTACATGGGTATGCTCAGCCCATGGCAGCAGCAGGAGTCTTGCACTAGAGACTTCTTGCGGCTGATGGACATTGCCATGGAGCACCTTTGTTAGATAGCTGTCATCTCTAAATGCTGATTTTTACCCCAACAGCACTTCGGGGACTCAGGATGGACTAAACCCAGTCTCTATCACCCTGTGCCCTCTAGATAGATTTGAGGGAAAAATGTGGGTAACGTGAGCTTGGTCCTGCTGGTGAAAATATAGAGACTCCTGAAGGTTGGAGGAAATCTGCAGAAGAGGCTCACTGGGATATCTCTTT
>NW_010171316.1:12921-25505 GCF_000695765.1 Mesitornis unicolor
TTGACATCTGGGCCCTTGCCTAAAGGTCCATTTCAAATCAGGCGAAGAGGGAGACATGTGGCACCATCTCTTTAAGGAGAAACCCACCCACCATTTGAACCCTAATAGCTCACCCTTCCTTCTCGTGTGCCTTTTATCAGGCTCCAGATGCGTCCTCTAAATCTCCCCTCAGTAATCCAAGCCCTTTTCTCCACCCCCAGCAGCATCTCTGGTTGCTTCTGCAGGAGCTTTGCAGGGCAGCCGGTCTGCAGGGAGGAAGGCAGCCTTCGCCATCTAGTGAGCAAGGCACACCATCACCAGCAGCTGCAGCCCTGGAGAGCTGATCCATGGCTCTGATGGAAAAAAAACAACCCTTTTTCTCACCTCTGGAAGAATGTACTACCATACCAAGCTGACATCTATATTATACTTTCCTACCCACTGTCATTAACATCTTGCTGATGTGCTTTTATGGACAGCAAATTACTCTTACCCAGAATTTAAGCATTTTGCCTCCTGGGAGGACCAGTGCTGCTAAAGCACAGGTTTTCTCCCCTGCTCAGTTTGGTATTGCAGTCAGAGCCGTGGTAGCACCAAGGGAATGGGGCGACAGATGGGTGTGACATGGTCATTTAGCTGTAGCTAAATGGTAGCAATAAGTCCACAGGTAGTCTGTGGCTGCATTATGAATAGAAACAAAATTACCTGTGATGTACAATGCGTGCACTCAGAAGAGATTTTTTTTTTCCTTTTTTTTTCCTTCTTTTTTTTTTCCTTTCTGTGATGCCCATAAATTTCCAAATTCCCTCTACGTTGATTTAAGAAAAGTCTGATAGGTGAACGCTTCTTTGGGAAATTTCTAAAGGCTACCTGACATCTGCTGAGAGATGCTATTGAGCAGCAAACAGGGTAGGAGCAGGGGCTATCGATAGATCCATTGCTGCTTTCCTGTCTGATTTTGTACTGCCTGTCCCCTATTTGTAGCCTAGTTTCCAAAGAAAACAGAGAGTCTGTGATTTCTCTGCCCACATCAGTCTGTTAGTCCCTGCGTAATCACTCTAACAGGCAGATTTCGTCCACATTTGTGTGTGGAGTAGAATGCTATTAGACCCCTTCATGTTTTGTTGAAATAAACAGGCAGGGGAGAGTCAAAGACCCCAGTTCACTGCTCTGGCTGAAGGGAAATTTTTTGGATGAGCCCAGTACTTTATCAAGTCCTAGTGAAGCCGCATACAAATGAGACTCAGATAACTGGGTTTCATAAATTCAACTACAAAGTTACTTGTTATTATCATGGTTAATCACTATGTTATATTGATAAAGCATTTAACATAGTTTTGTATTATTAATTGTGGTGCAACAACATTTTAACAACCCCCGACTAGGAAGCAGATTCAGTGTGCCAGGTTACCAGTGTGTAACCTGCAGATGATCTCAGACCCTCCAGCTCTGTGTTGCTTCAGGCATCACATGCCACAGCTGCTGCACTGGTTTATGATGCTGCCAAACTCAGGAGCTATTGTACAAGGCCTACTTTAGAAAAACAGGGAAGTATTTTCCTCAGTTTTTATTAAATCAGAGGGGCGCAATGAATTAGAGCCTTGGCAGGTCTAGAGAAAAGCTCATTTTCACTGAGAATGATGATGTGATACTGATCCAAATGTCTGTCACTCAGTGCTGCGGACACTCTTCAGAAAGCTGTTGCAAGGCAGAAGTCAGGTTTGGGCTTAACCCTCCAACTGCTGTAAAACAGCTTTTAAGTGCCTCACTGTGACCCTTTCCTGCCTTTATCCTGTGCATTTCAGGGATAAGGAGAGAGGTCAAGGGCTATCTTGAAGGTTAGGAGATGTGCTCACAGCCAAGGACCATTCCTGAACAGTGTCAATATTTGGTTTTACACAGAAGATCTGAGCAGGAGATAAGAGGGCCCTGAGACACATCCGCTGGGAAGGTGAGGCCAGGCATCTGATAAGAAGGATGGAGGTGGGGACAGCAGGGCAGAGGATTGCACATAGCCCTATATTGCAATGGTAGCACAGCTTTGTGGGTCACCAGTGTTTCTCTTTGACAGGTTATATGTAGGTGGAGGAGCTGTGTTGCTCCTTAAAGGGAGGAATAAGCAGCTTGGCCAAGGTCAAAGAACCTTGAGTTCAGAGGTCCTGTACTTCAAAGCCAAGTGCAACCCATTTCCTGCCAGTGTAATAAATGGGGAGCCCACGTATCCCTCTGAAAAACATAAGTACTCTTTGGGGTGCAGTGTGGCAGCTGATTGCCCATGTACCCTGCAAAGCAGAGGTATGTGATGTTTTGGGACCCAATATTTGCTATATTTAGTGGACACTACGGTAGGAGTGCTCAGTTCCTCTGGTTTGAGTGATCTTAGGATTGATGTGCTGGGAGCCAGCAGAGAGTTCAGGGGGCATGGAGGATGGGATGTAATCTTGAGCATTAATATGGGATTAACATCCTGATCATTTTTGACTCAAAGGGAGAAATCTCTATTGGCTCTACTTCTATCCCCAGCAGACTCAACCTGAAGCCTATTAAATACCTATTATGTAATTACAGTATATATCACCTACTTAAATGCCTTCTGCCATCTGATTTATGTGATTGGGCTGTTCATTCTTCCTTTTTCCACTTGTTTCTTTGCACTTGAGAGCACCAGTAAATAGTCCATGAGCTTCTCTGAAGAAATGACTGCAAACCCACAGCAAAACAGCCCCACATTTGCAAGAGGCAAGTGGTTTTAAAGTGCTCAGTGACTTGTCATGAAACCTGGGCTTGGGGAGCCCAGCTCCTCCTAAAGCCAAAGTTCAATGCACTGGAAAACCTTGCTAAGTTCTGGGTTGACAAAGGAATCCTGTCCCCGCACCTTGGCTGTGACTCATGAGGTGCTGGAGTCTGATGGGCAATGGTTTGGTCTCTCACACAAAGAAGCAAGCAGACTGGAAAGCTCCTTTTACAGTTCAAATGGATGTTTCCCCTGGCTCGTAAAATACACAGTTTAAGTAGCAGCTATATTTCTAAGGCTAGTCCCACACCTGCAACAACCTTGTAAATGGCACTGGGATATATGACTTTAAGACTCCTTGTAAAAAGTAAGATCAACACAAGATTTACACAGTTTTATGGAATTATTTTATGGCTATTTTGACAATGATTCCTGCTATCAAAATCACCTCTGGTGTTAATCATGGAGGAAGCATTTAGCAGAAGCCAACAAATACTAATTTTAGTGCCTTTCCTAGCTAGCCATGGGACTGAGCTGTGTATCTCTCGAAACCTGAGGCATCACTCTTGCAGTGGAACTTACAGGCTCTGGGACAGTGAACCAGGTCTCCAAACCTTGGGGACAGATATGTTTTGGGATGTTTCACTGTGCTCAGAAGGGGATGAGGACTGGGCAAGGAATACAGGAGGTGAAGCTGGAGCTGAGCCTCAGCATCCCTTCCTCCCCTGCCCAGGGATAGAGACCCATGCAGGCAAAGGAGCAGGCGGGGATACTTCATAACTGGTGATTTCCCTTCCTCCCTTGCCCAGGGATAGAGACCCATGCAGGCAAGGGAGCAGGCGGGGATACTTCATAACTGGTGATGTTGGTCCTCTTAAAATCATGCCTCAACTTGAAGTTCAGGAGTGTCCTGGAATCAGTGGAAGCTTTTCCATGTGGCATATTGATTGAAACCATCTGAGAGGGATGAGGCTTTTTCAAATACTCAAACCTCTTTACCTTAGTGCTGGGTTTTGGTGTGCTGGGTCTCACTGTCACAGGTCTGGGCAGAGGAAGATTGCTTGCCAGAGTTCTGCCATGCCTTTTGAAATGAAGGAAAATAAGGAGTCAGGGAATGGGGATAAATGAGACTTATTCCAAGCTGTTTTGGTGTCTGGGAGTGCGCAGAGGCTCCTGGGGTATGACAGACTTGCAGTGTTTCACCTTTTCTGGGTGATTGCTGGAGGCTGTGTGGGTGAAGGATAGCAAAGGGTTGCCAGTTGAGAGGAGAGTAGTAGGACTGGCTGTGAGAAGACACAGAGGTGATGCACAGGCAGCATCTCAGACCTACACTGGCAACTGTCCCCAAGGCACAGGATGCAGCCCCGGCTGACCATTAACACTTTTGCATGGGGCAACATGTGATGAGGTTTTCATTGCATGGCTGTCACAAGCCACAGACTGACTAGAGCCTCACCACTCACTGCCAATGAGTTAGGGCAGCCCCTCAGCTTCTTCCTTTCAAAAGTCTCTTTTCCCAGTTCACTTGAAAACCTCTGTGCTGAGCCTGATCTTACCCACATTAAACTGTGAGCTGAGACTCCCCACTGCCAATGTGATCTCACTGCTCACCTTCCCTGTCAGCTCTCAGAAAGTCAAGATCAAACTGGCACTTGATCCATGCTCCCAGGATGTTCCCAGTTTTCTCTGTAGCTTTACATGTGAGTGTAAAACCAGCTATGCTGGGTTAGACCCAGGTCTTCTTAATGCTGTATGGATGCGTCCTGCAGTAGTCGTGGGCAGATGCCTCCGAAAAAGCGTCAGCAAGGCAAGGACATGGTATTTCCCCCAAGAGCTTTCCCAGAACCAGTGTCTGCAGCACAGGGGATTTCCAGACACTGCTGTGGTTTGTCTGCTCAGTTGTCCTCAGTGGAGCTCCGTTTTCCTGATGTTTATCCAATCTTTCCTTCAACCCTGGTGGGCTTTCTATATCCCCAGCATCCTTTGGTAAGGACTTCCTCAGATCCTCTGCTGATCAGGAGGAACCACCTCCTCCTCCTGCTTGAACATGGCTCTGAGAACTTCACCTGGTGGCTCTGAGTCCCGTCCTGGGAGATGGTGAGGAACTGCTCCTGTTCTGGTTTCTCCCAGTGACTTGGGATTTTGTAGCTCTCTACCATCCCCTGCCAAGCTGTTTCTTTCTTGTGTACTTACTGTGCTAAACGCACAGGGACATAACATGTCTATATTTCCAATTTCTTCATGCTCTGAAGGCACCCAGAGAGAGAGGCTGGAGACTGAATTAGATGTGTGGTATTTCAGCATCCTCTGCTGTTTTGCCCAATGTGACTAGTCATTATACTCGGACAGTTCTTGTGCCTTGACACACAGAGGTGTTTAGCACACAAGAGATGTTTAGCACACAAGAGATGTTTAGCACACGAAATAACTCGTTTGCAGTATATGATACGGCCACGAGATGTCTCTTCGAGCCATACACGACTCCAGTCTGGTAAACACTGAACCACAACTGTGCAGAAGCTCCTGAGGCCAGCAGTTGTCTCCATCCCTGGTAAACACCCCCCTGCTGTAGTTAACAGGCTTGGAGAGCAAAGCTGTATGTGCAGGCAGAGGTGATGCCTTTTATCAGATCTGTAGGTATAGGTGGGAGATAAAAAAACCCCCACAAACCCAAACAGATAAGCTTTCAAACACACAAGGTCTTTTTCACTCCAAAAATAAGAACCAACATCTTCAAACTAAACGGAGAACAATTGCTCTGAGTCTAAAGGGATTTTGTTAATTATTCAGATTGGTGGGGAGAAAAGTCTCATTGATACCTGTGGAGAAGAAACAAAGGCATTAGCAGGGAGAGAAGTGATAAGATTGATGTCCAAAGAGAGAGAAAAAAGAGGAGAAAAGAGAGATGGATGGTTTCTGACTGCGATATAATCAAGGTCCACTGCTTTTGGTTTTAGGGAAATACATGTGCCATAAAAACCAGTGAGTCTATGAGTTCTAATATGCAAAGATCTGGGAATTTTAACTTATCTTTTAATAGTAGCTTGTAGGTTTCCCATGAGGCTCTGTAACAGAAAGCCAGAAGTGGTGTGATTTTTTTCTTAGAAATGTATGTTCTCCAATTGGCAACCAAGTGCATCAGATGGATGGTAATATCACATCATGTTCAAATGGTATTTTCTAGACTATCTCTAGCTTCGTAAATTGGCAACATTTTCTCAGCATAAAATTGATCCCGATCAAAAACTTGCCTATTGCTCTGGACACTATCAGGTGACCGTTTTCCAGCTAACAAAGCACTGATGTCTGTGCCAGGAAAAGGTACTCATCAGCCAGTCTTTAGCTGGTTACCATCCCAACTCAGCACCAGAACCATTTCTGCAAATGAGTGACAAAATGTTTGCTTGACATGATAGCTGGAGCCCTTTGTCGGGAGCTCACAATGTGTGGAAAAAAAACCCCCAAAACAACAACAAAAAAACCAAGAGAGAAGAAAAGCCCTGGCTGTAATGCAGCTGGAATGAATGCTCGCATCGCCTGCCGATCAGAGCAGATTACAGCTCACCTGCTGTGAACTAATCTCTCGGGGAGAGGGTCAGTTGTTTGGATAGTGCTGCTAATGGAAGGCAAAACCTTTCTCCACTTTCCCTCCTTCAGCACTCGGTCTGTTCAGGAGATGAGCCAGGCATGGGTTATTCATCAGCCTAGTTAGGAGCTATCCACCCAAGTTCACAAGGACCTCTAAAGTGCTTTACAATTGCAGGAAATTATAATTAGGAGCTAATGTTAAAATACAGGTATCTTCTCACTTCTCCAACACGAGAGGCAGAGTGTCAGATTCGTGGCCTGCATTATTTCATTGCGCTGGAGAAAATACATGGGGAGAATTTATTCCTCTTTATGGACCTGAGCCCTGCTAGCACTGGTGGGACATTTTCCTGGGGGAGGCTTGGGAGGAGGTGAGGCGGTGCCATGGGGAGCCTTCCTGATGGTTGCACCAGGTCCTTGGATTGCTGCAGAAGGCCATGTCAGAGCAGTGCCGTGGGCAGGGGCCCTGGCAGCCCACCGGGCTCACCATGTTGCAGTGGGACATGCCTCATTACCAGGGCTCAGACCCCACCAGGAGATGTGGGTCCCTCATCATCAGCCCTAGGTTCTTCACCCCAGAGGATTTCATGGGCCAGTACCTTTTGTTTTGTTTATCCATAGCCCTGCCAATGTAGGACTGATGAATATGCAGGATTCAACCCAAATAAACCCCATGTTACAGCAGAAGGCTCCCTCCATGTCCCATCAGTCCCTCTGACCCATCTCAGGGTCATGCTCTGGAGTCTCCTTGAGGGTCAGATCCTCAACTCCACTATTGCTTCGATATAGGGTAGATTCAGCAGCAGGATATGCTCTATAGGTGTGTTACTATTTAGGAATTGTTCTCTATGGATCACAGTCTGCACGTGGGGCAGTATTGTTTGGTTGGCTGTTTATTTTTGTATAATTTGCAATGGGGGTTTTGGAACAAAGTCAATAAATGCACACATGAATGTCAATGACTCACATTTTTGTCTCACAGACCAACCCTCTGTTTAGAGAGTGATTATTAACCACACTTTAATCCACGTAGTCCTAAGCAAATGGTAATTTAAAGACTTCTGTATGGTCTTTGTAACTGCTTAGTAGATGGTTTATACTACCAAATTTTAGTGAAAGTTTGTCAGAAAAAGAGTATTTGTTCAATGATGACTTGCAAGGTGTAGTTAAAATAACATAAAAGTTGGAAAGCAAAATATTTAATAGTGTTCCGTTTAGCCCTTTATTGTTTCACTGCTGGACTCTGCAACACCAGTGTTACCAGCCAAGGGCCCTCAGGAGGGTGATTTTCCAGTATCAGGCCCACCCACCTCCAGCTGCCCAGCTTTGAATGTTCAAGATGCCCATCTACAGCAGGGTCACAGACTCACAGAATCGCTCGGTTGGAAAAGACCTCTGAGATCATCACGTCCAACCGTTCCTGTCTACCCCCTAAACCATATCCCTAAGTACCTAAGCTACCCGCTCTTTAAACACATCCAGGGATGGTGACTCCACCACCTCCCTGGGCAGCCTGTTCCAGCCTCTGACGACCCTCTCAGTAAAGAACTTCCTCCTTATCTCTAACCTGAACCTCCCTTGGCACAGCTTGGTGCCGTTTCCCCTTGTTCTATCCCCCATCACCTGGGAGAAGAGCCCAGCACCCACCTCTCTACAACCTCCCTTGAGGCAGCTGTAGGTGGTGATGAGGTCTCCCCTCCCCAGTTCCCTTAGCCGCTCCTCATATGGGTCCACCCATATCAGCCTCACAGGCAAACCAGGCTCAAAAAATCACATCTCGAGATGCTTTTCCCATGTTCCCATGTATTCTGTCATACAGAAATACACAGAGTTTACTTAGTTGTGGACCTATTTTTATAGACAAGGTACTGGTTCTAGAACAATGAAGCTTTTCCTCTTCCCCAGTAAACCCAGCCCACTGCTGGGATTTTGATCATGATGTTATTGTCTCTTCTTTCCAAGTAACCAAAAAGGTATTTTCCATTCAGACCCCTCTTATAGGAAAATTTATAACCATAGGTGATGGTAAATCTTCTCGGGATGTATGAAAGGTGCATATTTTGCTCTCATGCAGCCATTGAGTGAGACCTGTATTTTATTGCTATCTGTTTAACCCAGCTTTCTCCTCGGGACACCCAGCTGCAGTGGAACATAGATATTTTGCCATCTGAGGCTATTTGGCTTATGATTAAGAGGAGGTATTTCAGTGCTTGCAAGATGATCATCAATTTTATGTCCTGTAATTTCTCTGTCCTTAGCTTTACAATGTTTCCATAATTTGCCTTTGACATAGTAGCTTAAATTTCTCTTTAAATCTGTTCCCCTGGGAGTGTAAGAAAACATCTTCTTTAAATCATTCTTATGTGGAGAGACAGTTGCAATATTTTTTATTAATATTATTCATTACTTTTATGACAGTGCAACCCATGGCTGAGGTACTGAGCTACCACACGGAGATCTGAAAAGGAAAAAAAAAGACATAAAGAGAGAGTGGAGGTGTCATTGTCAGCTTTCTGCATAGGAACAGGGAAACTAAGGCACAAATGACTCAGGTCCTGCAGTGTTTATGGTACAGCTGGAAATCTGGAATTAAGCCTGTATCTTCTTTACCAGGTCAGTGCTTTAAATGTCAGCATGCTATTTTCCCCTCCAATGTGACTAAACTTCTAATTTTTCCTTTTGTGAAATCCTTTTTTTTAACCTGTCAAAATACTTGCTTTTCTTCAGGTTGACACAGGGACACGATGTTGCTAGAATACTAAATTAAGCAGAAGTGTTTGTGCTTGCTCTCCATCTCTGCCTACACCAAGTTTTAGGAGAAAGGTAGGAGCAATTCCAATCGTGTAACGTTGTTTTTGTGGTTCAGGTCCCTGAAGTCATGCACACAAGTGTTTGAAGTTGTTTGCTGCAGTGAGTTCATGGTTAGTACTTTTGTGTTAATAAAGAACTAACGGTGAGATCCCCATCCCATAGAAGCAGGACAAGCCCTGAACCCAACAGATGTCTTTGCATTGGCTGCAGTGGGGCTTGGTGTCAAACTGTTGGAGTGCAATGTTAAAATTAAGAGCTGCTGGACTCGTTAGCAATAATCACTGCTGGGGTATGGCCGTATAAGCCCTCAAACAGTAAAAGCTGTTCTGAGCGGCAACAAACCTCCTTTAATTTCTGTAACTGTCTCTAGATGGCACTATGGCAGTAGGAGTTTTTCAAGGAGAAATCTGAAGGGAAGGAGCCAAGAGGCTGCCGGCTCCTGCCCTCTGCTGCGATGTTCCTGGGCTGGAGGGGAAAGAGATGGGATCCTTTTCTCAGTGTTCCACAAGACACCAATCACAACTTGGTTTTCTGGGTTTCTGTTTAGTTTAGTTTTGTTTTCAGGGGTTAAAAGTAGTTTTATGATCTGTAGGAGATTATTTCTTACAGCATCTATGTGCTTCATAGGTGGGAGTTGGGCAGAGGTGGATCTGTTTCACCTTCATCCTTTACAGTTTTCCCATAAACTCTTCCCCACAGGGAAGGGTTCATTTCTGTGTACTTCCTACCTTACATCAGGTTTTCAGGTGTTATTTTTCTGCTGGTATCAGGTGCTTCTCTGTGATTTTCCCACTTAAAATGTCAAGCTATCACTGAAGCCTGAATTCCTCATATTAAAAATCGTCTTTATTAGTGTCCTGGTGGGAGAAAATGTTCTTCAAGACAAAAAGATTGGTGGCATTTCGTGCTAATGAAGTTAAAAACCTAATACAGACAATACTTAAAGGGCTCACAATAAGAGGATGACAGTGGAACAGGGAGTGTACAAATAGCAGGGTGGTGTTGCATTTTCAGTTTACATATTGTTTTATGTAATTGCAGCACTGTTATTGTATCTATCCCAAAATCGCTTGTGCTCCTGCCAGAATTCTAATGCTCTGGGAGTTCAAGATGGTCTTATTGTCTTCCCTTTCGAATACTGTTTGATTTTTCAGTAATTAGGCTCAGGGGATATTTTCTCCCCAGAACAATGAATTGTTTTACTTGTTTCCTAATAAATAAAAAAAAAAGAAGCAATCTTACTTCTCAGTTGTTAACTTCAGCCCTGGATGAAGCAAGAAGCTGAAGCAGCAGAGATGGCTTCAGTTTCAGTGTCCTGTGATGAGCTTTGGGATGGTGAACTTTCCCCAAGGTGTTTGCACAGCCCAGTTTTAGGAATCTAATTGAAGTATGGACATCAGTGTCCAAAGGTAGGTGTTTCCAGACAATGGCTGAAAACATCCAAATTCAGTGTTTCAAGGCAGAACTGGCTTATCCTCCTTCCTAAGTTTAGATTGTCTTGAGTGATTTCAACTCCTCCTCTCCTTTGCACTTCAGTGGGAGCTATGGACCTGGATCTGAGGAGGTGAGCCTTGGTCAGGGAAGGTTTGTGCCCATAAGTTTAATTTCAGCTAATCCATCAAGCTGCCTTAAGAATTCAGCAGTCAAATACTAAAGCTGGCGTGAAACCCATTACTGGTGGAGCAAAGAAACGGGAATATTTCTTTATAGGAAACATTAATGGAAGATATGAACTCAGTTTACTTCCAGGGCTTTTCTTTCCACAAACTTCTTGATTTTAGATTTTAAAAGGTGTCGTGGTTTAGGCCCAGTGCATAACTGAGCACCACGATGCCCCAAAAAGGGCTAGTCAAAATAAGGACTGGGAGGGCTTCTGACCTCTTAACCAGGTCACAGGCAAAAGACAGACTCATCATAAGGAATAAAAACAAAACAATTTTAATTTGTTACCAGTATCAGAGTAGAACAATGGGAGATACAACCAGATCTTAAAGTCAAAACACCTTCCCCCCACCCCTCCCTTCTTCCCGGGCTCAGCTTTGTTCCCGGTTTCTTCACCTTCCCCCTCCCCCTTTGCCTTGAGGCGCAGGGGAATGGGGGTGGGGGTTGCAATCCGTTTTCAGCCATGTGCTCTTCAGGAGTAGAAGAACTTAGCCCAGTGTCTCTCTGCTTCCATGTGGCCCCCTTTCCATAGGGGAAAAAAAACAGTCCTCAAAGCTCCAATCTGGGTCTGCCCATGGTCACAGTTCCCTCACACACCACCAGTCGACCCGGCTCTCGCCACGGGTTGCAAAGGGGAACCTGGGCTCTGCGTCCTCCTCCTCCTCCCCCCTCTCCTTTCTTTCCTTCAAACCGACCTTGGTGTTCTTCAAAGTTGTTCTCCTTGGGCCCCACTCCTTTCTCCACTGCAGGTCTCTTCTGATGGTTCTGAGGTTCCTGGCTCTCTCTTTTTTTTGGGATGAAGCTGCAGTGGGACTTAAGTTGTGATCGGGGCCGGCCAAGCCCAGTTGGGCAAGGCTGGGGCTGCGCCACCCACACCTGGGGCTCCGCTGGTCAGGGCCGGTGCCAGAGAGAGAGAGGTATGCCCTGCACCCCCTTAAATACAGGAATTCGCAGGGGCACTGATTGGCTTGGCCCTGGTCAGAGGTGGGTCTGGTAAAGGAAAAAGGGGGAGCTTTTCAGGTAGCTTCTTAAAGGGCCATCTCCGTAGCCCTTCCCCCGTTACCAAAGGCACAACCAAAAACCCCTCACAGAAAACCCAATACAAAAGGCATTTTCTTTCCATAGTGAAACACATGCAATATACAGCTTCCCTTTCCAGATGTGTTGCTTGACTTTCCCGAGAAAAACATGGTTCTCCATACGCCCCTTTCAGCAGTGTTGCACTTCCAATGTTCAGTTGCTGCTGTAGACCAGTGATGCTTCTGATACAATGGAGACAGCTGAGGAAAATTAAGATAACAACCCCAAAGTATTGCAGAGCATTTGCATAGCATGTGTGGAAGTGGTTGATGCTGTGGGACATGTGTCCTCGGAAGCACCAATCTGTCCACACCACTGTCATATGTCAGCCCCTAGGAGCCGTGTTGACACTCTACAGATTGTCCCTATAGCATCTCTTTGTGCACATGAGTTAAGGTTTGAGGTGTCTTCAAGTTCTGTGGTCATGGAGATGTCCTAAAGTAAACAAATGCCTTGTTTCCCCCACGCTTTACATTCATAGCCTACTGCCCCTGCTCAGCTTTTGGAGACCATGGCCTCAGGGCATGGCTGAGCCCAATTAAGGTCTCTGCTGCTCTTCACTCTTGCTATGGCCTCAGCGCACCAATGTTCTCCATACCTAAAGTTATAGGTGTGTTTCTTGGCAGAATCAGTCTGTTTCTTTGGAACTGCCTGCACGTTGTGAGTGTGTAGCAGCTTCAGGCAGCCAGCTGCAGTGGAGCTGCTATTATTATTATTAATATTATTATTA
>NW_010171317.1:0-1809 GCF_000695765.1 Mesitornis unicolor
TCCAATCCCTAACGTTCTGTGATTCTATGATCCTGTGATCTCCTATTTTCCATGGAGCAAAATTAAACTATACTTTACAGGAGCAAAATAAAAAAATAACCTAGGAAAAAAACCAAATAAATATTTATTCATTTTGGGAAAAAATAAAGTTGAAAACCTACAGCTTAACATTAACATTGTATTTTCCTTGGCTTTTGGATATGTAATTAGGGTAGTTTTTACCCAATAAAACAAATAATTCAAAAAGTTTCAGCAGGGCTGCTACTTCTCTCAGTGTACTACTAACTGCCAAATCATCATACTGCATATTATACTGCATCTTGAGAAAAGAGTGACTTAACTGTAATTGAAAATAAAATATGTTGGAACAAGCAGCCAAAGGCAAGAAGGTAAAACTGAAATTAGCAAGAGCTAAAGCAAACAGCTTTGATACAAACAGCTTTGAGATATGTCATTGGATGAGCAATAGATGTAAGCACTATGGGAAGATAAGTAAGCAAATAACTGGTTTTAACTGCAACAGCAGGAAATGCTATTGTTATTACACCTATCGCATACTTTTGTTAGACGTGGAATTACACAGATATATGTATGTATATATACAGCCACACATACATGTTTCATTAATAATGACGATACATATTTTTGTAAATTATACACTAATAACTAGTGTAAATAATGTGGTTAGAATAGATTTTGAATAATTATATATTAAGAGTATTTCCTCTATTAAACTTTACACAGGATTCAGAACAGTGAAAGTCCTGTATCTTAGCATATCATAGTTTGTCCTCAGTCTCTTAAAGATGAAGCTGTTACTTTAAGTTTTATAATGACGACATCTTTCAGGGATCTTGCACTGATAGACTACAATGAAGAAACCAATAGCCAGCTGAATAGAGAACATCTGGTTGATTCTGATCATTTTTCCAATATTTATGTTTTTAGACTTTCTACAGCAGTAACTGTGGAAATATGCCTGGGAGACGTCTTTTTACAGAAGCCATAAAATTACTCATTGACCTTTTTCCCTCTTCAGGCACAAAGATGCACACATCACATACTTCATATTCCTTGATGAAATCACTTAAAAATATAGATGGATAGCCTTCTGGAGCCATCTTTTCTGGCTGAATACAGCACAGGTGTTTCTTAAATGCAGTGAGTACCACCATAATAATAAGGAAGCATTTTGTGCTTTTAAACTTCTTTACTTTTTAAAGATACAGTAAACTAAGGTTCTAATTGCTTTACGATAACAAAAGCTCAAGATGGGTTGAAAATCATCATGACTGAGAATAAGTAGGAAAATGGTTTTCTTCAGGTTTCATGCTTTTATTTTTACTATGTAATTTTGAAGATGTAAGTGTTGTGTTGGGTTTTTTTTGTTTAAAAAAAAAAACAAACCCCAAAGCGTCCCTTAGTGTTTTCCCCTAGAATGTACTAGCAAATATTCACAGCTACTGATGAGATTTAAAAAGCTGCTTTGGAGTTATAAAAACAAGAAAAAAAGTGAACCCTAGAATCCTTTAGTATATTGTTAAAGCTTAGCCTGCTCTTGGAAACTGCAGAGGCCGCCGTACCATGTAGTTGCAGTTCTGTGAAGGAGGATCCCCTTGCTGTGGGCAGTCAGTTCTCCCCTAAACAGAAGAAGCTAACAGCGTACCCTTCTATCGGTGCTCCATCCCGGCTGGATGAGGGGTCCTGTGGTCCCTGCAGAACACTGGGATCCCCACTCTGTCACACTGCCAGACCTCCCACTCAGTAGGCTGAAGTTGGCATTAACTGATGGCATCTCAAGGTAGTTCA
>NW_010171317.1:1840-19053 GCF_000695765.1 Mesitornis unicolor
TTCCTCAAGTGCTTTTAATTCATGATCTCAGTAACATTCAGCGAGTGTTGCAGAGAACACATGCTCGCTGCGAATACCTACATACTCCTTGCACTCTCCAACATGATGTTAAAGCAGAGCGTTACTGAGAGACTGGAAGTAATAAGTAATCTTTAAATTAGAATTTTACTTCTGTGCAGGTAGAAGCAATACTGTGTAGATGGTGATTCTAAACAAATATTGAGACTTACCAAGCTATTGACTGCAAATTGATAAAGCTGAAAACAGGTTTACTGAGAAAATAAGCCTGATTTCATATTGTTTGTCTGTGCAGGTTTGATTTGGAATCTAGTATAAGTAATTTAAATATTTTTACTATAAAATTATTTCCCAACCTCAATATTCAATCCATTTGTTAAAGCGTGAGATTTGATTATTTCTACTTGCTTAGATGCACATGTGACTAGTTAGCATGATATAAACAGTCCTTCACAGTATTTAACTCAGCATTTGACCTTCCAAAGAAAATCTGCACAGATGTTCTGTCCAGTGGGTAGACTAATATTCCCATTCTTTTAAAATTTGACGCTTAATTCTAGCATACTACTATTTTTTATAAGGACATGTTATGTGGTTGGTTGTGGGAATAGCTGAAGAAAGAAAAGGCCAATTAGTTATCACTATGTATCATGCTAAAAACCAAATTTCATGTCTAAGAAAGAAAGAATTGTTCAGTTAGGTGATTATTTTTTTTTCAGGGGGTTCTCATTGCAAAAAGCAGTAGACTTCACAGAAACAGAAGCTAGACTTATTGCTGTTGTCAAGAAGGTCAGAAATTATGTTTTGAAAGCAGAAATGGAATCAAATCCCCAACTCTGGATTAAGGTTGAAGCACAAATTATCTCATGGTTTAATTTTCAGGGATTCAAAATTTTGATTGATGGCTGTCTCTGCATGTATTTCTATTAATATCTTGCTCAACTTGGGAAATTGTGCTCTTTTATTCCTGAGCTAACACTGTTGTATCTAGCAGAAATCACAGTCTGACTGAGCAGCTCTAACTGTATAAAAGCCTTCATTCTCCAGTGGATTTTCACAGAATGAATGAATTTTTTAAAGCTGAGAAGAAGAGAAAGGATGTTATGCAGAAAAGTAGACAAGCAGACTACAGGACTGCTTTCACTAGGGAAATCTGATACCGAATACTGTATTTGCTCCTTTGACTTCTTTCCAAAGAAAAGTAAGTAAAATATTATATTATTTTTAGAGTTCTAAAAGATACTATTCAAGATTGTACCTTATCTATAACTACCTACCCTAATACACCAAGGAAGGGACACCAAGGGAGTCTTGTTTTATGGACTCCCTGAACTTGCATGAGATACAAGAAACCATGAATAGTGGTTCCAGGGACACATCAGGGGAGCCCTTCATGGGAATGCTGTGAGGCAGCTACCTCTCTTTTCCATAGTTGTATTAAAGGAAAAGCCAGTGTTTTCACTGTCACCATAAAGCTCACCCATTTATTTTAATGTTATCCATCCCTTTAAACCTTCTATTTGTTTTTGTTTTTCCCCTCTCTGCTCTCTACCAATGATTTTGTGCAGTTTGGCAAGTCGGGGTGGGGGGGGGGGCCGGGTTGACATGAAGCTCCCTGTGCTTTCACAGCCAGCTGGTTCTCTCTCTGGAGTTGTAGAGATAATAATTTGTGATTGCAACAGCGTGGAGAACTCAACTATGGAAACGCCACTCAGCAAACCTTACAGGTACAAAATGGTTTTCAATTAGTCTGCATTTTACATACAGGTTGCATTATTCCACATGCCATAATGGCTTTGTTATGGGCAATTATTTTAATGTAGTAATAATGGATTCATACAGGGTCTATTGAGGAAAGAATATTGGAGAAATATCAGCTATTATGAAACCAACAAAAACATTACAGTCTCTCCGAGCTTCTACTCACCACCTAAAGTTATTTTATTTGTCAACATTTACAATAATGCATTAGTGCCATACTTATATAACATACATTGCATATTCATACTGCAAAAGAGCTAACAAAGGCAGGCTGCAGCACTCCGTATTCACAGGCTAATGCATTGAAATGAATGGCAGTTTTACAGACAAATCCAATGTGGCAACAATTTGATCTGTGATGTCTTTTCCAAGGTCACACAAGAAATGCATCCTTGTGCTACAAACGGAATCCAGATGTCCACTGAACCTAATCAGCAGAAATATTTCTGTAGACACATCTCCTACCAGCATAGAACTAGGTAATTATTTGATATGCCTTGTGTTTTCAGCTCAAGCTTTCGCTTTTCCTCCACAACCCTATGAATTCTTTATGGCACCAGTCAAGTAATCTGTACTTCCAAAACCTGTTAAAGTCTCTCCCTCAAGTGTCATCAGATAAGGGGTGTGCTGAACAGCCCTGTACATCTGAGTTGGCTGAGCACACTCTGGGAGAAGGGCTGGCCTTCACCACAAAGCTCTGATGAGGTGGAGCATGTTCACTGTTTGTAGAATCTGTTCACTGTCTGTATATCAATGTCAGACCCCAAACTGCACTAATCTGAAAATAAACAGAGTGAATAGATATTAAACATGAGTAGCAGTCACTGGAAAGCACTAAAGAACATTTGTAACAAAATGCAAGGGAATTACCATTCCCATTAGAGTTAGTATCTGTTCTGTGGCTGAAAATTCAGACACTAATGTTCCTAAAACTAAACTACTCTCCCATTTCCAGTACTATTCTAATAAAATCCAAATGAAGGGATTTAAATGGAAGTCATCCACAGTGCCAATGGCATACTGCTGTTCGTTATCCCAGGATGTGCCGTATCAACAACTGGGCAGCAGTGCTGAGTGCATAGACAAAATCCAAAAACCTTTTTTCAGTGCTTAACCACAGAGGAAATAGTGCCTTCTCCCTTGTACAACACATACTGAACTCTAAGGTTGCCAAAATAGCTTGTTATGTGGAAGCTTTGTGCTACCAGCAGATAAAAACACTGAACTAATTGTTTGTATTATGACCTCTAGGCCCTATGGCATTTTATATGCAAATATGCTTGGGCTTACATGTGTATTAAGTCAAATCAATGAAGTTATCACCGTAGAATGAACTGAAATTATAGAACATTCCCTTTAATTTGAAAAGAATTTGCAATATAGCACTTCCACAGAAAGCTAATTGAAATGCTCTTATGTTGCTGAAAAGCAGTGATAAATTTATGAAATGCACACAATTATTTTGAGCTGTAAAAATACTTAAAATCATAAGCTGTAGATAGATAATTAACCAGCTAGTATGATTGAAGGCACATCATTTAATTTAAAAGATGAATCCAAAAGAATTACTACCTGAAAAAAAATATATATTAGGATGCAGAAATAAAGATATAACAATTAAAATGCATCTCTTGAGCAAAGTATGAAAGCATATACCTAATTCTAAACATATGACTATCCCAAGGACTTGACTGTATTAACAACTTGCAAAATTTTTTAGCAGGGTCTTTAGCAAGGTTTAGCAAGGTGCTGAAGGACTTGCTTAGAAAACTCTTGCTGAATGATTTAGCAAAATTTCAATCACATTTTTCTTTCTGTGAACTTAGATTTTCTATTTTAACATGTAAAATCACAGCTCATAGTCCTAAATAGTTTATTGGTCATAACAAAAAGCACACTTTTTTTTCTTACAAAGGATATTTACCAATATCCATGTGATATTTTATAACAGCAAATCTTTCAGATTGAAGGGAATGTGTGTGAAGTAATTTCAGTTGCTTGGATTAACAAAAATATACCAGTGTTACACTGAAGTTATTTAAGTGAAAAAAAAAAATATTAAAAGTATCAATGATACATTCTTCCATTTCCACAGCAACATATTTTTGTTTTCTTGGTTAGGGTTTTTTTTTAAGAACATATTTATCCATACCTCTATATAAAGGGAAAGGAAAAGGAGGAAAACAGAATTCAACTAATTGCGCCACTTGCTGTATTTCTCCTTTACTATCTGACAATAAAAAAACTAAATGGGAAAATAGTTTGTGATAAGGTTTTCCCCTGAAATGGCTGATGTGCTGGGAAGTATCAGAGAGTTCAAAGAAATAGTTGCAGCAGAGAAAAGGAAGCTTTTGGGGAGATTTAGGAAAGCCTGAAGCAAATATTTAAAGCTGTTTTTAAAATTACTTCCTCTGCATATAATTTGCATAACAGGTGCACAAATATACCAATTACTATGTAAAATAAAGAATCCAGCATTACCAATTTTTGTAATATTCCTGTGTTTATTTCTTCTCCCTGTATTATTTGAAACCTGTGCCCATATAAGGGGTATTTGGATGGCTTTTTTACTGAATGGCATGAAACCAGTATGGACAACATTAACTACCAAGATGATTTGCCAATATATATAAAAATGCCAAATAGTTAGGTCAGATATTTGAGAATGGACTCTGAAAAGATGAAATTCTGCATTTTTTTATTATTTTTCACCACATTTATTTTGTGGCTGAAGTGTATGGGACCACTGATGTAAGAAACACAAAAAACAAGGTTTCAGAAAACATTTTTTCAGTGTAGAACACTGAGTGTAAAGAATAGTAAATGAAAGAGAAAGGAACCAATACTTAAACACATTTCTTATATGTAGTCAAGCAGAGGATTAAAAGGAAAATTCTAGAGATCTATTCCTGAATTTCCTTTATTTTTCTGCTTAAACACAGAAATTCTTCTGAGCCTCATATGAACATAAGGCTTGAAAAGACTGTCTTGGTCAAGTCCAATCACTGTAATCACAGGCAGTCATGTTTATTTCACTACAGTCCGAAGGATGTTCACTGCAACCTACTCAATGAGTCTCAGAAAAACATTTCATGCGTTGTGACAAGCTTAAGACACTTAACTGGAAGACCACTGAAGAAGTGAGGGATATAAAATGGCTATAAAATATAGAAGATAACAGAAGAGACCAAAGACAGTTACAACATCAGGAATATTTCAAACTGGTGGCTAGAACATGGTTCATGGGAAACAATTTATTTTTTTTTTAATGTAAGAGCCTATCTTTACTGAGTTTTTGGTATAAGGAGCTGAGGGAAGGGGAAAACTTCTCCACTTGTAATTCAAAATTGTTTTCCATACTAAAAGCAGTAATTATTCCCTAAACTCTAAAGTCTACTTATTCCCTATTGTCCCACATAGTATTTCAGGTTTTTTATGTTCTAACATAAACATCTTTCTATTTCTTAGGCTTAGTAGCATCATTTTGTTTTAGTTCTGTCTCATCATATAGATAATGTTTAATTTCTGGCTCTTGATAAGAAAATTTGTCCTGAGTCACAACAGGAGAATAAAGACTGCCATTTAACTTTTCCTGAATATCATATGAAATGTAAATTTTCAACATTTTCAGAATTATTATGTTTCTTTCTCTTTTACATTTCATTTCATAGATATTCACTACAAAAACTTCGGTAGTATTATAAACATGACCATGAAATCCAGAAGTACCTAGAACATAGGATTAATGTGCATAAAATTAATGCAGTTCTAAAAACGTTTAACTATTTCACCATGCATTAGAAATGCCAAAGTTCCATTATTACTTTTATTTGTAGTCCAACATGATCAAAAAGGGTATGAGAATTAACATTTCCCAAGGACAGCAGTGAGACAGAGTTAACATACTTTATTTACAGTTTTCCTTCAAAGAAGTGGTGTCAAGTGAAGGAAGATGAAAATAACATTAAGTTTTGATTTTCCCTAAATTTGTTGAAAACAGTTGGCATGTTTAAAGTAAGTTATACTCCTTTCAAGACCTTCAGGACTGTTTTGCTGCCTAGTGATTATACAAAAGAAAAGGCAGACCTATATCAACTCTGACTTGCAGTTTCCATTGAAGAACACTCCTAAGTCTTGAGTAGGTAGCCCATCTCCCAGATGCAGAGTTGAATTTCACGTCCAGCTGTCCATCCCTAATGGCTACCAAATTGAAAAATCTGTCATCCTCAAAGTTTATGTTTGAAATCCAGATCTAAAAGCTGTGGCTTAGAACTATTCCTACCTTGTTAATTAGTTGAAAAATTGAAAAATAGATATATTTCCATGTATAATTATCCCTACAGGCATCTGAGCTGTATTGGTACATAAAGCCGATAACAATAAGGGAAACCAGAAAATCAGGGTGTTGAAAACAGAAGTGGAAGATCATAAAAGTGAGCCCTAACCTAATATTTTCTTAATTTGATTTTGTTCCGTTTGTTTGAATGTTTTGACATCAATAGAATTATCTTCAATATTCAGTCAAATTATGTTGAAAGTAATGAATTTATTGATACCAATACACTGAGTTGTTGCTACCCAATGCAGAACATATTAAAAAAAAATTACATTACCTTGTTAAAAAGGGAAATTTCTACAACTTTTAAAGTCTAATTATTTATCATATCAGGTACATTTAGTAATGCATTGTCCTATACAGTAACCTGTAGCGTACATACAATATTTTTCTCCAAGACTTTAAAAATACTCAAAGTATTCAGCAAATCTAAATAATTATTAATCCAAAATAAAGTGAAGCACAAGGGCATGTATCTGGAGCATCTACCAAATTATAGAACATTAATTCAGAAAAAGAGTTAGGAGGTCATCCTGAATAAACATCTCTACATCACTTTTGTATGCAGCGTTTCAATAAAAAGGCCTAGTGCATTTCTTGGATAAATTCAAAGGGAAATATCCATTAGAAATAGGAAAGATATCCTGCCTCCACAGGAGCATTGAGAGCATTGCTATGACAATACTATTCCAGGCTTGGGGATTACATTTCACAAAAGATATTTGTGCACTGGTAAGACCTCAAAAGGATGACACAAAGCAATTAAATAGAATGAAAAATAAGCACTTATACATTTCAAGTTATTTCATTTATCAAATTGAAGTTTGAATAGTTATACTTCTATAACTTACTGTATGGACACTTACAAATTTACTCAACAAGACAATGATTTCCAAATTTACAAAGGTAATGTAAAATAAAGACTTTGGTTTATACTCGATTTAGTACAACCTTACAATCTTAGAAATAAGAAACCAATGAAAGAGTTAAAAAAACATGAACTGATGCAGAACCCACTCCCTCTCATCATGACACTTTGTAATATATAGTAGCATACTTTATAGGTATGCTGTTTTCCAGATTCAGAAGGAAAAAAAAAATAAAGACCACTATTACTGTTAAGAGTGGGGTAGGTCTATATGTTCTGTGTTAATTTTTTCATACTATGAATTCTAGGTCCCACCCAGATGTAGTCCGTCTTCACCCTTCTCTTTTTTCTTCAGATGGCCAGGTAAAAGGAGAATTGCTTACATTGCTCTCAGCATGGAGAAAGTACTACAATAGCTTCTCTTGAATTTAGAGCATGTGAGCATTAGACATCTTTTCAGGAATGATTTTTTTTGCTTTTATCTATGGAACAAAGGTGGCTTAATGTTTTCTGTTACTCTTTTCTCCTCTCTGACTTTCCTCAAACCTGCATGGATAGACAGAGAATACTATACTGAGCAGAACAAGCTTTGACGCAAAATACAAAATCATCATAAGTCTTTCTTAGATACTTTTCTATAGCAAGATCAACCTATTCACAAAATGGTGTCTATGGAATTCACAAAAGGGACTCTGTGGAATTTTTGCTTCACTTTGGAGCTTACCATAGGGATTGCCAAAATAAAACCACTTGAGTTTCTCTGAAAAGTTAATTTCCTAAGAGCCCCATAAGATTAGGTTGCTGACAGGATTTTGATTTTGCCTTTTTCTTACTGTAGCCACAGAGTTTAATATCCTGAAGATAGAGATTTTTGTCTACTTACAGCCTTTAGGAGGGCTTAATGTATTCCTATTTCACGGTCCAGAGGACTAGAAAAACTGACCTCATTTGGCCTTAAACACTTGGAAATTAATCACAGTTTCTCTTTTATATATGTAAACATTAATGGGCAAGATACAAAGGAGAAAAACAGGTTGGTTCCGATCTTGTGGTTCTTGAAGAGACCACAGACTTTCAAATACTTTAAAGGCAGCTTAAAGGTGAAAAATTTCATCGGATTCCTTATAAGACAAGATGGCAATGGCCATGTGCTCTTCTACCACATTTCCACTTCTTCATGGTATGTCTATTGCTGCATGTTTCTTCTAACAAGCTAAATTTACTTTTGGAAATTGAAATTTACCAAAAGCTTTGGCTTTTGACACTTCCTAAACAGCACAACATTAGAAAGACCGGTTCTTATTGTTTGCGAAAGTACAAAAGAATAAACTGTGTTTCAGTGAGGTTATTTTTTTGCCCCAAACAATTTTGGGTGCTCATGGAAATACTATGAGTGAATCTTCAGTTTTGTCATTTTCAGTTCATTAATTCATTAGAGTTATATAATATTTAAAGTTTATATCAACAGAAATGCCTTATGCAATTGATCTATGATTATATAGGACACGTAAATAATCCTAAAGCAGACTTAAATTAGTTGCCTATTTCTAAGTTGAAAGAATTATATCAGACCTTTTAAGTTAGTAACTAGATATCGTATGCTAAAAATATTTCAGTCTAAACTGTTGGCATCCTGATAAAATAATCCATTAATTATCTTACTATGTAGCTGAAATTTTTTAATAGTTCTGTCTGACCATCAGTTGTAAAGTTATACGTGATATTTTTAATATGCTAATATAAAGCCATGTTATTATTTTTAAACAAGTCGATTTAGTTAGCTTCCTTCTAGCTTCAGCTTTGAATATTTGCAAAGATTAATTTTAAAAAGCCATACCTGTATTTTTTCTTAGATATAGGTTGATGCACGTATACATGTATATAAATATACATAAATGTACTTGAACATAGAAGAGATAGGCTTTTAAGAACTATATTATTTTAATAAATGTAATGTATAAATAAATAATTTCCTGTGCCTTCCTAACAACTTTAAAAAGAGAGTTTTGAAGCTACCCATAATATCTCAGACTTTATTATTATGAACTCAATTGCTAGGTTTTTCACAGATGATTTTATTTTTGTGAAACATTTTCCATTTTACAAATTTAACACAAGTAAATCAGATCTTGAGTTCTATTTTTAAGCTTGTTAATTATTGACATTGACAAACAGAATATTTAATATTTCTTAAGGTATTTTAAGTAGAAATTATTTAGAAGTTTATTTATTACATCGCTGAAAGATTGAACATGATAAGCCAACATAAATTTCCTGCAAGCTGGTATAAAACTGAGACCTTTAACTGCATGTTCCATATCTGTCCAATTATTTAATCTTGCCTGTTAATATGAAAATGATTGAAATTATAGTTCTTTACACTTGAAGCAGAAATGTTGCTTTTTTTTTGTAAAAAAAAAGATATAATTATGATTAGCACTTTAAAACATTTTTGCAAATATATTTTGTTGGGTTTTCTTCCCCTACAAGTTCTGTGTTATGCCACAGATTTTTAATATGGCAAGAGAGAGACAACACGTTATACACAGAACAAGGAACTTACGTTACTTTGTGTAATGTTTTAGTTGTCTAATCAGAATACAAGAAGCAGCTACCATCGTTAAAGTTGATACCAACAGTTGTGTTCCACATTAGCCAATTTTTGCTAATTACCGTTAAGAATACAGTTATAATTGTTACACACAGATTTCCTAGCATCTAACCCTCTTCTCCGCTGTTAGACTCATGTACCCAAAACAGGTAGAGGCTGAGCAGAGACACCTTCTGGCTGGGCAGTATGCTCTTACCGCTGCAACCAAACTAAAACAAGCTGTGGCTAGGTCAAGTCGAGACAAGGCCTGACACGTCCTTATGTTGCTATGCTAGCACAAGACTTGTTCTAAACAGTGGCAATACCATATGTATCATTCTCCTGGGCTATAGGGTATGCTTGAAAAAAAGTGACAGCTTTAAAGACAAATTTCTGGGTTACCTTGCACTAATGCAAGTATTAAAACTCATAATGAGTGAAAGGTGAATTTGATTTTCTCTCATGTTCACAGAAGTAATCACTGGTCATCATATGGAGTGTGTCAGTAGGTGTGACTCAGGGGTGTCAATTGTGTCAGATCTGGCAATGGTTATGTAGGGCTGAATTCAGAAACCAAAGGTTCTGTACTCTGGGATAAATCAGCAAATGCTTTGGAGATCAGGGTGTAGCAAATGGATGTGTTATCATAATGTAAGCTATATCTCCAGAAACCATGTGACTTTCTCTGCAAGGTAATCAATGTCTCCAGTGGGGCAATGGCTTCTGAACTAATCTTAGAAACTGTATCACAAATAAGAACATTCAGTATATTTTGATTATTTCAAATATCAAGTTCTGAATGCTCTAAGTATTTTTTATTGCAAGATCCAAAGAACAGATCATACAGAACAGTTATAAAAGAATCACAGACTTGTGACTTAAGTTGGGTGACATTGATAATTTTTTGTTTTATATGGTGCAACTAAGATTTTTGCTAATCACTTCACTTTAAATGACTAGTGAATAAAGCATTTAGTCAGTAAATCAATGAAGTTTTCTTTTTACAAAAAATTATGTAGTGAAAAGAATGAAATGCTAGTGTGAGTATGTTTTATTTAGGATTACTTAAATGACACATATTTTAAAACCATCACCTATTACTGCATAGCACAACTTTCTGTGAAACAGAAGTTTTCCTCTTGTGGAATGGTCTCATGAACTGAGTTACTAGCAGTGAAACTAAACAAGAAGGTGTGCTTCATATTTTTCAATCCATATGCTCTGCTAATATTCTCTGATTGCTAATGGGTTCTCACACTGTGAGTCTGTCTGTTACTGGTTCAAGATAAACATCTCAGAATACCTATAGAGTGGATTTTGGGCACCTAACATGAACAGTCTTGTATCACAATTTTGTTCTTGCTGTGCTGGGCCAATTGTTATTGAGAATCTAGCTTAAGGCACCAATGAAACTGAACAGGAGAGGAGGGCTTAGTGGCTGGAAAACTTCTATGCTCACTTCAATTGTCCAGTCATCTCCTGGTCAGAGCTTGGAAGTGAAATGTATGTTTTTTTGGATATAAGAACTTCATCGTTCTGTTCCACTGGATCCCCCGTTTTGTTAAAATATTATTCTCCCATGTAAACAGACATTTGTATTACCAGAACTGTGAGATCATGCTACCATTTATATTTTGAAAAGCAGAAATGATATCACCTTTAAATTAAAAAAGTTGTATAGAACATACAGAATTATATGTAATTAAACCTTCTTCAGGTTACCTCTGAACCATAGATCTAACCCTGATCATGTTGCTCTTTATGACTGAAGTCCATCAATTCTTGCCTCTTCAGCTGAAGCACAAGATGTCCTAGAAAACATCTGCCATCCCAGAAGAGAAAGCCCTGTTGGCCAGCAGCATCAGCATCTCGGCAGCATCACCAGCCTCCCCAATCTCATTGTGATGGTCTTTATGGTACAATCCTTTCTCATTTCATCTGTTTCTCTTTCATGGAGAGAAGCCAGTACAAAATTTCCTCTTTCCAGGAAAATCACTGTAATGTTTATTTTCAGAAGAGTTTTGGCATTTTTTATGACAGGTTGATTATATTATGAAAAGAAAAGTTTAGAAAATAGATTGAATGCCATTGACACAATTTCCAAAGCATTATTTGTTGGGCAAATATTTAAAACTATAATTTTAAACATTTAAAATAATATTATAGACCAAAGAAGCCAAAGACATAGTTGGGAAGAAAACATTCCCTGAAGAAAAATACCATATACTCTGGAAATGAGAAACACCCGCTGAACCAACCTATGTATTATTTAACATTTCTTATGATAAAGCAAATACCACTTAAACTGGAAACAATATGCAGCCATCCACACGTATGGCTTTGCTTAAAGCTAGTCTTTGACCATAGCAGCTACTGGTATCAGAAATTGTGCTACTCACTCAGACGGAAATTTCATGCCTTTGAAGATCTGTACAGACAACACTGGCCTGTGTAAAGACTGGAACATTGCTTAAACTCTCCAAGGAAGAATTACACAAATTTGAAGCAGTAGATAGCTGTGAGTACTCATAGAAAAGGGTGTCTCAAGCTGCTTTTAGGAGTAATATAACTGTTCCTAAAAATTTGGATTTGTATTTGGAATGTTTGTCTGATACCTACTGTGAATGTGATAAAGTCCAAAGATGAAAGGTTTAAAATAAAATTTCTCACCTCTCCCATGGAAAGCACTTGAACAGAACTGTACATTAATCAGCATTGCAACTTAGCTCATTTTTTTCAGTGTTTAGAGAAAAAAAAAAGGTTACGCATATTCATTCATATACTACCTGCTATGAAAGATATAAATACAACTGATTGAACTGCATTTGGCTTTTATGCTGAATCTAAGTGAGTACAGAATACTAATGCAATCATTAAGGCACTGCAGCTAGACATTTGTCAGTTTTGAAGCTCTGTTTACAGTCAGACTGGAAGAACAGCAACAGAAGGATGTTCAAAACTCTTCTCACTTCTATTTTTCTCTTATTGTAGTTTTGGGCCTAACACTTTCAGCACTGATTTTAGGTTTTACTTAAAACCATACATAGTTTAATTTTCTATTCCATTGAGCTAAAGGAAAAGACCGAATTTGCACACTTCAGTCATGAACTCCCAAAGTGAAATATAGTTAACATTATCACTTTTGGCCTGTAGATAAGACCTTCTAGTCTTGCAACTCTTGATTTCCATCTCCTAGGTTATAGGAAACCTGTATTATCATTTCTTTCCATAAAATGAAAACAGTTTTCACTTCCCACACAACTTTCTGATATATTAAAAATTATCCCCTCTCTTAATCAGAAGTCAAAATCTTTTGTGGATTTTCAAGTCATAGAAAAAAGTACATGCTAGACAAATCTCTAGGATGTCAGGGAAGGGCAGGGCAGGGCAGGGCAGGGCAGGGAAGGGAATCATAAATCTAAGCAAATCAAGCTGCAGTCTTTAGTTTTCTAATGTCTGCTTTGATTATTCTAATGGACTGTTTGGTCTCCTCTGTTTTTTGTTCTGGGTTTTTTTTAATCTTTGTTTTTAGAAATATTTCCCAATGAAAAATATTGGGCTTTATTGTATAGCTCTAAGAAAATTTTATTAAAAACCAGAACCACGACACGTTCTTATGCAAAATATACATAATCCTGAAATCTCTTTTTTAATTCTACTTTTTCTGATAAAACAGAACATCCTCATAGTTATAATATAGCTTTAGAAGTCTTAATTTTTTTTAGTGGAGAATAATTTGAAGTGTTGTCATAGATGAAGTGTTTATACTCTTCAGTTTGTCTTCAATATTCTAGAGAGGATTGATCTCATTTACATCTAATTTTGGTCAACAGAATATCCATTTATTATTTAATGTTCTTTCCAATATTATTATTAAGGAAAAAATCTGAAATATTTTTCTTCTTGTTTACGCGAGCTGCCTTCCCTTCAAAATGTATAATTTTTTCCTTACTTTGATAAATCTTTTTAATTTACATATGCTCATTGGTAGGCTGTGAATTAACTCAAGTGGAAAAAAAAATAGAGAGACATGAGTGCCGTTACGGAAAGCTCAGTGTGAAGCTATGTTTAAAATGCAGTGGTAGTCAAAGCAAACAGAATGATAGCATGAATAAAGAATGATTTCATAATAATAATGAAAAAATTACCATGTCCTTTTATAAATAGAATGTAAACTTGCACCCACAGAGACGTTTTCAGCCTGGCCTCAGTGAAAACACTACAAGCATTTCTTCTGATTCCAACAAGGGAAGAATTTCATTCTCAGAGGACTCTGAACAGGAGTGTCAGCCAGGAGAGAGGCTTCCCTCCTGCCCTGTCAGTGGTGCATCAGCATTGGGGTAGATACTGGTCAGACTTTAGGACGGCAAATGAAAACATATGGAGAGGTGACTGGTATTTTTTTAAAGTATTACACTATCTTTTTATAATTTTAATATTCAATATAGTTCTGTAAGATAAGAAAGAAACAAATAAACAAATTAATTAATTAATTGATTGATTGATTCATTTATTCATTCATTCATTCACCTGGACAGGCTGAAGAGTTGGGTGGGGAAAAATGAAATTCAACAAGTGTAGAGTCTTGCATCTAGGAAAGAACAACCCTACGCACCAGATTAGGTTGGGGACTGACCTGCTGGGGAGCATCACAGAAAAGGACCTGGGGGTCCTGGTGGACAGCAGGATGACCATGAGCCAGCAATGTGTGCCCTTGTGGCCAAGAAGGCCAATGGCATCCTGGGGTGTATTAGAAGGGGTATGGTTAGTAGGTCGAAAGAGGTTCTTCTTCCCCTCTGCCCTGGTGAGACCACATCTGGAATATTGTGTTCATTTCTGAGCCCTTCAGTTCAAGAACAACAGGGAATTGCTTGAAAGAGTCCAGCACAGAGCCACAAAGATGATCGAGGGAGTGAAGCATCTCCCTTATGTGGAGCAGCTGAGGGAGCTGGGTCTCTTTAGCTTGGAGAAGAGGAGACTGAGGGGTGACCGCATTAATGTTTATAAATCTGTAAAGATAAGTGCCAGGACGATGGAGCCAGGCTCTTCTCAGTGATAGCAAATGACAGGAGAAGGGGCAATGGGAGCAAGCTGGAGCATAGAAGGTTCCATGTGAACATAAGAAAAAACTTTTTCACTGTAAGGGTGACAGAGCACTGGACCAGGCTGCCCAGAGAGGTTGTGGAGTCTCCTTCTCTGGACACATTCAAGACCTGCCTGGACATGATACTGTGTGACCTGCTCTTGGTGATCCTGCTTAGGCCACAGGAGTTGGACTGGATGATATTTCGAGGTCCCTTCCAACTCCAAACAGCCTGTGATTCTGTGATTCTGTGATTCTGTGATTCTGTGATTCTGTGAGTAATGGTAGCATATATACTTATAGAATGGTTTTCATCTGTTTGACCTATACATCAAACAAAGACCTATATTTCTTTTAAAACAATGATCCTTTTTAAAAAAATCTGCTCATTGTAACACTGGTTATAGTCCTGTATCAAAACATGTAGAGCAGGTTTATGAACCTCTAGAATCCATTTGGTTTGACTTTTCATTTTGTGAGGAGAAGCTGAGGAAATAAAAGCAAAAGCAATGACCCTTCTGCTATCTGTATTGCAGCATGATAAACATTTTGAAGCATATGTTATGGAACAGATGCAAAAAAGTAGCTTAAATAAATTGTACTGGCATTTGGTGTAGTATAATCATCTGAAACTGTCACATTAATGGTTCCAGCTTATCCTGCAAAAGCAAAATGTGTTAAAAATAACCAGAAGAAGCAAACACTTACTGAAACAGGAATTCAGTGTATGGAAATGATTACTCGAATACTTCACTTACACAGCACATCAGTTATTACTGGCACTAAAATAGATAGTAAAACACTAAAGCCTGACTAAGAATGATTCTATAATTCCTTCAAAATAATGCTTCTTCCTTAAAGGCTGCAGTCTTTTGTGTAATCAGTACCAGCATAGATTGACTGTCAGAATCAGTTCATCACCAAAATCTGCAAACCTCCCCAAATGTGTATATATATCTCTCTGCTACAAAATGCTTATAGAAATCAACAGACTTACAACTGGTTGCAGTTAGATTCTCATATTTTAATTCTGAGGAATCTTTTTCCTCTTATGAATTGTTCAGCTTGGATTACACAGTGTGAAATGAAACAAATTTGAGCTTATTATTAATGATGTTAATTTAAAGTGGATCAACAATCTTGTGAGGAGGGCAACCAAAAGCAATAATGTAGTCCTGGTCTATATTTCATTCTTGTCTCCAGAATTATTACTGATCTCTAGCTTCTAAATAGAGTGAGGAATGTTGTAATGGTAATTTAATATCGAGCATGACAATAAATGAAAAGAATAATTTACTGCTCATCACACACCTCCAATTCTAGAAAGCTAAAATGAATGGAAGAAAAATAATCTTATTGGCTGTGTTACTAATTATTTATATGTCTTATTGAAACCCCAGCATTTTACTCACTGCAACTATATGATTCACCACTCTTATCTTCAACTACTGCCCACTGCTTAGGCTTTCCTTAACTTGAGATGTTGCAAAAGGTGATTTTGTAAAAATAGCTGAATGTGTACATACTTCTTCTAAGCCAACTAGTTAAGAAATAAATCCATTCATACCTGCAGTGGGTGTTATTATCATCACAAACACTTGCTGCACATTTTTACTTCTAGTTCTTTCTACTTCTTGCTACAGAAAACATATGGGTAAAGATTCCTCTCCCTTTTCCTTTCTCCATAGCTAACTAATAGCTATGAGTATTTTGGGGGTTGGAGTGGGTAAATGTTTAAACTGTTCGTTCTGGGGAAAATTGGATTATGACATTTTTATTTTATACAGGAAAACAAATTCCTAGTTAAACAAAATGCAGTCAAACTAAAGGGAAAATACAAATATTAGAAATGTTGGTATATTGCCATTACCTTGTCAGAAATCTAAAGATAAAACATGCAACAGAAGATAAATTTGTATCAGGAAAGTATTCAGAATACTGCATCATTTGCAAAATTAATGTCATGGAGTAGGAGTTCATAAATCCACATTCAGCTGATGTGTTATAGTGAATTTAAATAACAGTAGTTGAAAAGACTGCATTATAACATTACCTGCTTCTACCTGTTTAAACATTATGAGGGAAAGTAGTACCTGCTACTATTTACAAAGCAGCAAATGAAAGGGCAGAATGTTCTTATTTGCTGTGGAACTGACTGACCCTTGTTCTCCAAGAGAACAGTTTGCTGCTAATAGGAAAAACAAACAACAGATGGCCTGGAGGGATTTTTTTTTCTTTAATGGATTTTTACTTAACAGAAATCCATAGCTTAAAGTAGATCATTGTTAGCTGGGGATAGAGAACTACAATAGTTCTTAGCAATTTAGATTAATTGGTGATAAAGGCCACCAGCCTGCCAGGATTGCTTGGCTGTCTGAGGAAAAATTAAATTTTTAAGGAAAATTTGGAGTTTAGGTTCTTTGTTTTAGCAGAAATTGTTTTGGTTTCTGATAAGTAGAACATAAATTCAAGAGTTTTGTGTGTTTCATTTTTGTTAGGGTTTTTCATATTTCAAACCCACTCGCTCTGTGCTCATCTCGCTCTCTGAAATGCCTGT
>NW_010171318.1:0-248 GCF_000695765.1 Mesitornis unicolor
CCGCTTGGCTCCCCTTCAGGGATCCCCATTGGTTGCCACGGGTCCCATTCATCCCCATTGACCACATTCATGGATCCCATTGGTTCCCATGGGTCCCATTCATTCCCATTGGGTCCCATTCATGGATCCCATTGGTTCCCCCGGGTCCCATTCATCCCCATTGATTCCCATGGTCCCATTCATCCCCATTCATGCATTCTCATTGGTTCCCACGGGCCCCATTCATCCCCATTGGGTCCCATTCATGG
>NW_010171319.1:0-2869 GCF_000695765.1 Mesitornis unicolor
CAGACTGGGCTGGGGTTTTCATCAGGCAGGGTAATTTTATTTGAGGCCTCCGGTAACACTGTTCCTGAGGACTGCCCCTCTAGAATGTCGTGGTTGTGTGCCTAGGTGTTTTTTGCCAGTGTAGGCTTGTAAGTGGTTGTGTAGAGTATTGCTTTATGTGACAAGTGATCATAATAACTTTGTATTTTTGTGTGAGTGTGAAAGCCAAGAGCCCATTGAGAGGAGCAGAGCCAGCCCATTATTCAGAGCCATCCCATTATGGGAAAGAAGTCACAGAGATCCCACCGCTTCCAAGAGGAAAAGTGTTGTCTGTGCAGCTATTTCCAGAGTGACTACTGAGAGCATGCAGCATGGAGCAGCTCCTAGATACCGAGAAGCTGTTGTTGGAACAACTGGAGAGCAGATGGTGTGGAAGAGACCTCAACTCATGGTAAGCAGTATATTAAGATCTACACAGTTTGCTTGTGTTCTAGTCAGTGTGGTCCCCTGTTGGTTGCTGCTGGTCAGTGTGGCCCCCTGTTGGTCCCTGTCAGTCACTGCTGCTCTGTGCTGGTCCTTGTTGGTCAGAGTGGCCCCCTGTCTGTTGTTGTTGGTCAGTACTGCTCTGTGTTGGTCCTTGCGGCCCCTTGTTGGTTGCTGTTGGTCAGTGTGGCTCTGTGTTGGTTCTTGTGGCCCCCTGTTGGTCAGTGTGGCGCTGTGTTTCTGTTGCTTGTAGCTGGCCGATGCTGCTCTGTGTTGGTCCTTAGGGGCCCTCTGTTGGTTGTAGCTGGCCGGTGCTGCTCTGTGTTGGTCCTTGCTGCCCATCAGTGCTGCTCTGTGTTGGTTGGTGTTGGTCCTTGCAGCCTCCTGTTGTTCAGTGCTGCTCTGTGTTGGTCCTTCCTGCCCCTGTTGGTTGCTGTTGGTCCTTGCGGCCCCCTGTGGGCTGCTGTTGGTTGCTCTTGGTCAGTGCTGCTCTGTGTTGGTCGTTGCTGCCCCTGTTGGTTGCTGTTGGTCAGTGCTGCTCTGTGTTGGTCGTTGCTGCCCCTGTTGGTTGCTGTTGGTCAGTGCTGCTCTGTGTTGGTCGTTGCTGCCCCTGTTGGTCATAGTTGGTGATAGTTGGTCAGTGGTGGTTGCTGTTGGTCTTTGCAGCTCTGATTTCTAAGTTTTGAAGTTCAAAAACCCAAGTGTTGCTGCCTAAAAGTAAAAGTTGCTGTTTGGCAGCTACAAATTTAAAACTTATCTTCTGTTACATTCACATTTCCTGAATATAAAAACTTGAAATTGCAGCTTTAAAAAAAAAAACAACAACTTGCTCACTGGGAGTAATTAATGAATTCATGAATTTAAACTTAAATTTGAAATTGAGAAATTAAGTACTTCCAGGGAGCAACAGAAGGTCTACTGCTGCACCAGACCTATTGTTTGACAATTTTACTGTACATACTGCAGGACACTATACACCCACTACGAGCTGCTGAAGCAGTAGTACAGGAATGCTACCCCTAACCCTACAGGGCACCCCAACAGTACCACCCACACCACGGGTCCTACCAAGAAATGGGACACACCCACAACCAGCTGCAGTACAGCAGCACTACACCCCATCCATCAACCATACCCCCCACCAGAAACCCTACCAAAAACCACAGTGCACCATGTTAACAGCTGCAGAACACCTACAGGACAGAACACAGGAAAAATAGGGGACCCCCAACCACACCCTAGCAGTACCACCACCACTCCCCAGTACCCCTCAACCCAAATCAAACCACTACACATCAACCATCCCCCAGGATCAGGAGCTAACACATATGAATCATTATTGGGGTCACAGTCTAGGGGTGAGCGTAAAGTCAGGGTTAGGGTGGTTAGGGTTCGGGTCAGAGTCATGGTCAGAGGTTAGAGGTCAGGGTCATTGTAAGGGGTCGGGTTTAGGGTCACTACGGCTAGGGGTTAGGGTCATGAGGGTTAGGGTCATTAGGGTTACGGTCACTAGGATCAGGGTTAAGGTCATCAAGGTCATTAGGGTTAGGGTCGTCAGGGTCGGGGTCACGGTTAGGGGTTGCGGTTGGAGTTAGGGATGGGGTTAGGGCCGTTAGGGCCGTTAGGGTCATTAGGGTTAGGATAAAGGGTTAGGGTTAGAGACTCATTAGGGGTTAGGGTTAGGGTCAGGGTCATTAGGGTCAGGGTCATTAGATTTAGGGGGTTAGGTTTAGGGGTTAGGGTCATTAGGGTCATTAGGGTCGTTTGGGTTAGGGTTAGGGTCATTAGGTTAGGGTTAGGGCCTTTAGGGTTAAAGTTTAGGTTTAGGGATAGGGTTTAGGGTTTAGGGGTAAGGGTTAAGGTCGTTAGGGTTTAAGGTTAGGGTTTAGGGGTTAGGTTAGGGTCATTAGGGTTAGGGTTTAGGGTTTAGGGATTATAGGTTACGGTTAGGGCCGTTAGAGATTAGGGTTTAGGGATTAGGGTTAGGGTCATTAGGGTTAGGGTTTAGGAATTAGGGCTAAAGTCGTTAGGGTTAAAGCAAGAGACGTTATGGTTAGGACTAGGGTCGTTAAGACTAGGGTCAGGGTCATTAGGGTTACGGTCAGGGTTAGGGGTTAGGGTGGAAAGGGTTAGGGTTTAGAGTTAGGGGTTAGGGTTAGGGTCATTAGGGTTAGGGTTAGGGTTATTAGGGTTAGGGTTTGGGTGAGGGTTAGGGTCAGGGTTAGGGTTAGGGGTTAGGGTTAGGGTTAGGGGTTAGGTTAAAGTTAGGGCTAGGTTAGGGTTAGGGGTTAGGGTTAGGGTTAGAGTAAGGGTTAGGGTTAGGGTTAGGGTATAGGGTTAGATAAAGGTTAGGTTTAGGGGTTAGGGTTAGGTTTAAGGGTTAGGGTTAGGGGTTAGGGTTTGGGTT
>NW_010171320.1:0-239 GCF_000695765.1 Mesitornis unicolor
AGCTCGTTGACAAAACCAGATGTGCTTTGTCCTGTGCTATATGCGACATTAAAAATAGCGTCTGGACAAAATACTTCCCTGCCTTTCAAGAACTCAGGATGCAGGATCCACCCTTGCTTGCTTGAACAACAGGATTTATTTAGTTATTTATTCACTGTGTTTAAGGCTGAAGAACACAGAATTCTTCACTTTTGCTCTACTACCTTCTCCTTTTTCCACCCACTTCTATGGAAAGGGAT
>NW_010171320.1:430-776 GCF_000695765.1 Mesitornis unicolor
AAAGCTTTGCCTAAATGAGCTCCTACCCCGAAGCCGAGCCTTGATGTTTTCTCTCCCAATTTCAGCACATCTCTCACTTTTTGCAGCGATGTGGATGAGATGAATCAGTGAGATCCGTCCTGAGAAAACTGAGCACTTCTGAAAAGCGCAAACAAATTAAATCCCGGCAGTAAGTCAGTGCCAAAGACCATTACTGCGTGCTGACACTAGGACTGCAGAAATAAAATGCAATTTGACAACTCTGTGGCCATCAGAGAGTTCATCCCCACAGCCACAGAAGCGTCCACAGGAGGTGGCTCACAAGCACTGGTGGTGTGCTGCAGCTCCTGCAGACAGCACCCACCCC
>NW_010171321.1:0-755 GCF_000695765.1 Mesitornis unicolor
AAGGGACATAAAGGGACCTGAAATGGGACTTAAAGGTCCTGGAAGAGTCATAAAGGCCCTAAAATGGGACTTAAAGGTCCTGGAAGGGTCATAAAGGTCCTAAGAGGGGACCTAAGGGGTTCTGGAACGGACATAAAGGGACTTAAAGGGCATGTAAAAGGTCCTGGAAGGGACATAAAGAGACCTAAAATGGGACATAAAGGTCCTGAAAGGGTCATAAAGGGACTTAAAGGGGACTTAAAGGTCCTGGAAGGGTCATAATGGGACCTAAATGGGACTTAAATGGGACCTAAAGGTCCTGGTATGGACATAAAGGGACTTAAAGGGTCCTGGAAGGTGCATAAAGGGACTTAAAGGGGACCCTAAAGGGTCCTGGAAGGTGCATAAAGGTCCTAACAAGGGACCTAAGGGGTCTTGGAAGGGACATAAAGGAACTTAAAGGGGATCTAAAGGGTCCTGGAAGGGACATAAAGGGACTTAAAGGGGATCTAAAGGGTCCTTAAAGGGACATAAAGGGACTTAAAGGGGACTTAAAGGTCCTGGAAGGGTCATAAAGATCCTAAAATGGGACTTAAAGGGTCCTGGAAGGGGCATAAAGGGACTTAAAGGAGACTTAAAGGGTCCTGAAAGAGACATAAAGGTCCTAAGAGGGGACCTAAAGGTCCTGGAAGGGTCATAAAAGGACTTAAAGGTCCTGGAGGGGTCATAAAGGGATCATAAGGGAACCTAAAATGGGACATAAAGGTCCTGGAAGG
>NW_010171322.1:0-3832 GCF_000695765.1 Mesitornis unicolor
GGTCTTTATGACTATACAGCAACCCTAAAAATAAATCACAAATGGTTGCAAATGAAAATCAATTCATACTGGTACAGATCCCACTGTGCAAAGACTCCATTGAGCATTTGAGCTGGCAGCTGCATTTGTGCATTTGTGCACTTTTCACCTTGAAGCTAATGGACACAGTGTCAAGCTGGGTATAGAAAAGTTTGGGCAAATCCCTGATCAAGAGCGTTCTAGGGAGGGTCACTCAGTCAAACAATTATTTGAGGGATTTCTACTAGTGCATTAAGAGGCACGACTGGCACAGGCCACATCATCTCCTGCATCCTCTACTCGGGACAAGAGGTCCATGCTGTGACTGCTTCCACACAGTGGAGTTCTGCTGCAAGGCTGGTTTTGCTCCACTTCTTTACAGACAAACATTTCTGGTCATTTGCAATGCTGAAGGCAAGGCCAACTAACATGAACCGTGCATTGGAACAGAGAGCACTGAACTTTTTGATGTTTTCTAGTTCCTGGAAACTGAGAAAAGTGGAGAGGAGGGGAGACTAATCCAGAATCTCAGCACAACCCTTAAGAACAAAATTTTCTTTACTACAGAAAAGATTCATCTTTATTCTGGAAAATCTGTTCATACTCAACAGTACCCCAGACAGCAGCCTTCACTTCACGTGTGCAGCTGCCTTTTCCATATGCATGGCCTAGACCATGAGGAACAGAACTGGAGTCTTGAGTCTGATTTGAAGTGATCTGGGAAATAGATTCAAGAACTAAGAATGTGCTCATGGCACAGAAGAAAAGACTTTCTGCCCCTAGCTG
Source organism: Mesitornis unicolor (assembly GCF_000695765.1). Taxonomy (NCBI): domain Eukaryota; kingdom Metazoa; phylum Chordata; class Aves; order Mesitornithiformes; family Mesitornithidae; genus Mesitornis; species Mesitornis unicolor. The sequence goes on from NW_010171322.1 coordinate 805, forward strand.
TCAGCTTTCCTTCATCTTCCTAAAGGTGCACATTCCCTTTTTCTCTGAAGGAGCCCTGTCAGGCTTTATATAATTCTGTGAAATTACTTGCCAAGGAGACCAGCTCCAGTGCAGCTCAGTCCACGCTGGAAAAGGGAACTATGGCAAAAAAAGCTGGCAAAAGGCTCTTCTTGGGGCTTTTGGAAGCTGGGAAAATGAGCCAGCCTGTGCTTGAGACTGGCAGCTTGTGGGCACCAGCATCACCAGACGCGGATCTAAATCAGGTACAAATGCACCAACAGTCCCTCGCCAAGACCACATCCCCCTCACAGAAAAAGAAGCCCCACGAGTGTGCAGCATCGCGGTGCACTGAGTTCACAGCGAATGGGCGTCATCCGGGAGCACCACGGCAAGGATGTGCGGATCACAAACTGATCAGAGAAATGGTGTGGCCATTTGCAGGGCAGTTTGCATGGAGGGTGCTGCAGGCCTGCCAACTCGGGCAGGTAGCAGTGGTTACCACTCACCAGAAGAGCATCGCATCCCTGAGCCTTGCACTCACAAGCGCTGAGGCAGCTTCCCAGACAGAGCTGTCATAGGAACACGCTGCCACACGGGCATCGGGCTGCAGGGCATGCCCGGCTCTTACACCACTGCCAGATGGCAGAGGTGAACTCTCCTGTGGGAGGTGTGCCCGGGTAGGGGAGCTCCTCCACTCACTGATGGAGCTCAGGGAGGAGGTAAGCAGGTTAAGGACCCTCAGAGACCCCAGGAAGGAAATAGACTCTTCATGTCACACCCTACCTCTCCTGAAACAATCCCAAGAGGCAGACAGAGCCCCTGCTATGGAGAACTCCCTGTCCTCTCGCCACCTGTCTGACGTGGTGTTTCAGAAGATAACGGGCAATGGCAAGAAGTTCCTGCCTGGCCCCAGGTGCCTCTGCCCAGCATCCACTCCACCTTCCCAGGTGTCCTTGCAAAGCAGCCACAGTGTGCTGCGAGTGGGTCTGGATACCAGCAGGGCTGATGGTCCTTCTAGCTTGGAGGTGTTGTTGAGGCCAAGTCGGACTACACCTCGCATCAAAACCAATTGTTAAGAACAAAAGACAGGACATTTTCATTGGTGACTCACTGCTGAAGGGAGTGGAGGGCCTGATATGCAGACCAGACCCACTACATAGGGAGGTCTGCTGCCTCCCTGGGGCGGGGGTCAGTGATGTAAGGAGAAAGCTTCCTTCCCTAGGACCCTCAGGTTACTATCCCCTATTTCAGGTAGACAGCGATGAATTAGCAAGAAGTCCAAGGGCGATGAAGAGAGACTTCAGGGCCTTGGGACAACTGGCCAAGGATCAAGAACACAAGTCATGTTCTCCTTATCCCTCCACTTGCAGGGAGCGATGAGGGGATAAACAGGAAGAGCCAGCAGATCAATGCCTGGCTCCAAACCTGGTGTCACTGGCAAAACTCTGGGTTCTTCAATCATGTGTCACTCTTCAAGACACCAGGACTGCTGGCACAAAGAGGGAAAAGGATCCTAGTGCATGAGACCTGGGGGTGCTCACTGGAAGAGCTTTCAACTAGATTTCACAGAATCACAGAATTGCTCGGTTGGAAAAGCCCTCTGAGATCATCACGTCCAACCGCTCCTGTCTACCCCCTAAACCATATCCCTAAGTACCTCATCTACCTGCTCTTTAAATACATCCAGGGATGGTGACTCCACCACCTCCCTGGGCAGCCTGTTCCAGCCTCTGACGACCCTCTCAGTAAAGAACTTCCTCCTTATCTCTAACCTGAACCTCCCTTGGCACAGCTTGGTGCCATTTCCCCTTGTTCTATCCCCCATCACCTGGGAGAAGAGACCAGCACCCACCTCTCTCCAAGCTCCCTTGAGGCAGTTGGAGGTGGTGATGAGGTCTCCCCTCAGCCTTCTCTTCTCCAGGCTAAACAAGCCCAGTTCCCTCAGTCACTCCTCACAAGGCTTGTTCTCCAGAGCCCTCCCCATCCTTGTGGCTCTGCTCTGAACACGCTCCAGAATCTCCACATCCTTCTTCTAGTGAGGGGCCCAGAACTGAACACAGCACTCGAGGTGCGGCCTCACCAGTGCCGAGTACAGGGGGATGATCACCTCCCTGGCCCTGCTGGTCACACTGTTTTTAATAGTGAATTTGAAGGGGAAGAAGTCACATAACTGGGTTTACTATTATTAAGCCTGGGGAAAGCACACCTGTGCCTGAGGGATGGCATGCCAGTGAGGTCTGCTGGTCTGCTGCCTCAGTGGAGGCAGGGGAGAGAGATCCACACAGTAGCAAAGAAGCAAGGGCTAATGATGAATTAGCAACCGTGGAAGCACCTGAAAACAGGCAGGTAGGAATTAGGACTTCTCCCACAAAAAGGGGGAAGGACCATTGGCCAAGCTGAAGTGCATCTACACCAATGCACGCAGCAGGGGCAACAAACAGGAGGAGCTGTTGTGCATCAGGAAAACTACGATACAGTGGCTGTCACAGAAATGCAGTAGGAAGTCTCACACAACTAGAGAGCCATATTCAGTGGCTATAAACTGTTCATAAGGGATAGGCAAGGAAGGAGAGGTGGTGGGGTCATCCTGTATGTTAGGCACTGCTATGAATGATCTGAACTTAGTGATATTGATGATAGGGTTGGGTCTGCGGCTCAGAATCAGGGGGACGGCCAACAAGGCCTGATACTGTGGTGAGAGTCTCTTATAGGACACACAGCAAGGATAAGGAAGTACATTAAATATTCTATAAGCAGCTAGAAGAAGTCTCACAATTGCTTACCCTTGTTATCGGGGGGGACTTCAACTTCCCTAATGTCTGCTGGAAATACAACACAGCAGAGAGGGCACAGCCCCAGAGGTTCCTAGAGTGTGTGGAAGATCACTTCCTGACACAGCTGGTGACTTTGCAAATCTGTTTTATTCTTTATGTAACGCTCCAGAGATATTTACAATTGACACCAAGCTGGGTGGTGCAGTTGACACGCTGGAAGAAGGGGATCCATCCAGAGGGACCTGGACAGGCTG
>NW_010171323.1:0-616 GCF_000695765.1 Mesitornis unicolor
GCAATGAATTTTGCTTCGCGTTTGCATTTGCAATGCGTTTTCCTTTGCTTTGCAATGAATTTTGCTTTGGATTTCCAATGCATTTTGCTTCGCAATGCATTTTGCAATGAATTTTGATTTGGGTTGCAATGGATTTTGCTTTGGATTTCCAACGAATTTTGCTTTGGATTTCCAACGAATTTTGCTTTGGATTTCCAATGCATTTTGCTTTGGATTTCCAGTGCATTTTGCTTTTGAATCGCAGTGAATTTGGCTTCGCGTTTTTATTCGGATTCCAATGCTTTTTTGCAGTGAATTTCGCTTGGCGTTTGCATTTGCATTGGATTTCGCTCTGGATTCGCGATGCGTTTTGGTTTGCAATGAATTTTGCATTGCACTTGCATTTGCAATGGATTTTGATTTGGATTTTCTGTGCATTTTGCTTTGCAATGAATTTCGCTTGGCATTTGCATTTGCAGAGCACTTTGCTCTTGAGTCGCAATGAAATGTGCAGTGCATTCTTGTTTGGTTTGCAAGGCGTTTTGGTTTCAGTTTGCGATGAATGTTGCTTTGGTTTGCAATGAATTTTGCTTTGGATTTGCAATGAATTTTGCTTTGGATTTGCAATTAATTTTGC
>NW_010171323.1:707-1144 GCF_000695765.1 Mesitornis unicolor
TTTGCAATGCATTTTGCTTTGGATTTGCAATGAATTTTGCTTTTGGTCTGCAACGAATTCTGCTTTTTATTTGCAATTAATTTTGCAATGCATTTGCAGTGCGTTTTGCTGTGGGTTGCAATGAGTTTTGCAATGAATTTTATTTGGCTTGCAATGCATTTTGGTTTGAATTTTGCAATACATTTTGCTTCACATTTGCAGTGCATTTTGCATTGCATTTGCAATGAATTTTGCATTGGCAATGGATTTTGCTTTGCTTTACATTTAATTTTGCTTTCGATTTGCAATGCATTTTGCTTTGCATTTGCAATTGACTTTGCTTTGCGTTTGCATTCTCAATGCATTTTTCTTTGCTTCACAATGGATTTTGCTTTTGCTTCACAATTCATTTTGATTTGGTTTGCAATGCATTTTGCTGTGGTTTGCAGTGCACTTTG
>NW_010171324.1:0-5134 GCF_000695765.1 Mesitornis unicolor
TTCTGTGATTCTGTAAAGAAAACATGCTCTTACATGCCTCTAATTTTTTCCTTCTTTGAAGTCTTCTCTAAGTAGCTTTTCAATTCCACAACCTCTGAAAGCAAAGCACCGTAGTCTTGAATTCTTGTGGCTTTCTACATGTTCCTTCATCTTCCTCTTGCTCTGAATAGACAAATAATGTGATTGTACGGCGTGTTTCTGTCCATGTACAACTGGATTCTCGTACCACGTCATTACTATGGACTCTTGCACTACACATCATTAATATGATGCACTTTATGGTTATAAAAAGCTCCTGCTCATCTTTCGAAACACATACATGTCCTGGTGGAGCATCTACCATAAGAGAAAGGGGTGTCAGCCAGCGAGTATGGACCAAGGTGGGCAATATTTTGCTTTTTGCTGCTATCTCAGGTTTTTTTCCTCACTCTGCCGAGCGTCGCGCGAGGGCTGCAATATTCAAGTGTATCATGTTGGATCAGATTTGTGTATTCAAGCAGTGCGTGTGCGGCAAACTGGCTTAAAATGAGTTTCTTGCTGTCGGGAGCCATTCAGATGGATGTCTGGATAATTGTCCTATCTGCATATGCAAAAAAAAAAGGAGGAGGAAGTGATTACATCCCCAGCCTTATTTAAAGGAGTGAAGGTTGTTCTGAAGATCTAGAGGGAGGAGAGCGACGCAGCGAGGATGCATTTAAATCAAATCAGTAAATTAATCAACACCTTGTTATGGTTGCGTCGTGCGCTAGATTTAATTAGGTGGAAAAATTAACTGGTATATATTTATATATATATGTATGTACGTCTGTATTTGGAGGAATTATTTAAAATGACTGGACTGTGTGATTGGCCGAGGTACATGAGGGGAACGGGCCAGAGGATGGGTGAGTTTGCCACCGTCTGCACCATCCGTCAGTGGGAGATGCAGGATGATCAAAACTCAAGATGCTTTTGACCAGAACCACATCAGCAGCTCTCACTGCTTCTCCTCTGTGTGTATATTTTGGGATTTAGCTGTTTTGGAAGGACCTATGGCTCTGTTTCTCACTTAATTTAATTGATGGATTCCTCGAGGCTGCTTCTCCTTATCCTTTGCTTGCAATTTTCAGTCCCTGTGTTTGCTTTCATAATTTAGTGGGAAGGTCCTGAGGCAGATGGAAGTAATCTTTGGTGCTTCTCTCAGCTGCTCTTCTAGTTTTATTTGAAGCTCATTTTTGGGAGTTAAGGACTTAGATTTCAATGTGGCTCCTGAACGAGTGCCTCAGTCCATGACTGGATGCTTAAATCGGCAACGATTGCATCACGTGAAGGAAATCTTCCTGGACTTAAACACACTGAAACATGTCTCCAGCTGGGAGATGGTGACTCTTGTTGTGTTTTCCTGATGTTTCACAGCTTTTTTTGTTATTAGAACAGTTAAAACTATGAGGACTTTCCCACCTTAGAGAGTGAAGTGTGCCGTTGAGATGCTCCCCGGTAGACAGGCACATTATTGGGCAGAAACAACCTTGCTTAGCTCGTGGACAGATCTGGAGAAGGTTGTGCATTGCAGATGACCATCCTGCGTCTTTCCTGCAGATCCAGCTTGCTCAATACCTTTTTAGTCCTCTCAAGACCTTTTAGTCCAGGTGACTTCAGTAGTAAAGCCATGCCATAACCTGCTTTTGCACAAGCTCCTTTGCTAAAAGGCTGAGTAACTCCAACGACTGTTTTCATCGCTTCCTCCGAGGCTCGTGTATGTGCTGGGATTCTCAAGGATGATATTCACCTGCAGGGAAAGTAGCAGTCTATAAAAATACTCATTCTGGATGAACCCTGCGCAGGTGTTGAAGCCGATGCTTGTTTGATACGCGCCGGGAAGGATCTGTTATTGTGGTACCGATTAGGAAAGCCAAACCAGAGATGATGAAGCTCACCAGGAAACGTCTGAGCGTGCCAGCTTCAGCAGCGATCGCAGACGTTGGCAAGACTGCACAAACACACAGCAGCTGCTGGCCTCTTTCCACGGCATCCGTGTGAAGCGTCTTTGTGTTGGGGGAGCCTTGAAAGCTGTCTGAACACCGCTGGGAAACCCTCTGTGGTATGAGTGCCTCAAGTGCTTGCAATGCTCTTTTCTGCCCCAGCGTAGCTGCTCCAGATTATTTGATCTAATTTTTTGGATAGCCAGTCGTGGGATTGATGGCTCTGCAATGAAGTCAGACTTCCAGCAAAGACTGCTCTGTTTCAGCACGCTGCTCTTCATTTTCTAACATAGAGAGATTAATTACATTTGGAAGGTACTTTTTTTTCCCCCCTTTTCTATTGAAATGGATCAAATAAAGCCAAGGAGGAGGAAAGAACGTACCCATCTGGTTTACATAGCAGGGCATCAGCGTTGTCAAAGACTGCCACGTTCAACCCATCTCAGGAAAGCCCAGTAACACCAGTCCAAAGTTGAAGTCAAGTGCTTCAGATGTGGGGCAACCACCAAGACTGTCGCCTGCATCTCAGTGGCTAAGTGACTTTACGTAGGAAATATTCCCAGTAGGAAATTCACGTTCAGGTGAGCAGAAGGCAATGTATGGCTTTTAAACATCTCCTTTTCTCCAAGTGCAGCTTGGAGCCGTCTGCTGGGGTGAAGTAGATGATCTTTTCCCAGTAATACTGGGTTTTTCTGCAGGAATTGTTACCAAACTACTTTAATTTTAAAACCAGAAGTACATTGCAACTCTTGCTTGAGCATTTTGCACTAGTGCTGTATTTTGGGGGATGGTTCCTTTCTGTCAGCAGTTGCCCACTCTTACTGGAAGTACCGAATTGTGCTGCCCTTGCTGTGTTGTTTGGAGTCTCCAGTTCTGTAAGAGATCTCGTTATGCAAAGTGAGTAGAAGTTGTGTCAAATACTGTGCTCAAATGATGTTGGTATTTAATTGGCAGTCTGTTACCCGATGGCTTTCACTGCCCTCCAAAACTCTGCTTTCTCATTATGTTAGTTTGAGGAAATATTTTAATGACTCTCATTCCTTATAGCAGTGGTCATCGTGGTGGTGATGATGAAATAACCAGAGGAATGGGAATAAAAGCAAGGGGATGAAATTCAGTAGCACAAAATGCAGGGTCAGGCACTCGGGGCTTGAAAACAGAAATCTGAGCTCTAAACTAGGAGCTAATCAATTGGAAATGATGGAGGATAAGAAGTTGTCCTGGCTGATTACAGACCGACTCAGCTGCCAAAGCGATGCTGCTCAGACAAAGGCAAACGTGACCCAGAGAGGATATTTCCAGCAGCGACTGGAAAGTTTTAATGTCACTGTACGAGTCTTCAATTAGAAGTCATCCGAAATATTTTTGGCTGCTTATATTGGCTGAAAAATTGTGGTTTTACAGATAGGAATAAACTGGGCGAAATGAAATTTAATCTGGAAATTGGGAGAAGGTTTCAAACAAGTGGAGAGGTGAGGTCTGAACAGTGAGGGTAAGAAACTTGAAGTGTTTGAGCTTGAGACAGTTCTGAAGGGGGAGAAGCAGAAAGTTGGATTTGGAGGAGCCGAAGGCTGAACTGGGTGACCCTGGAAATCCCTTCCCGTTTTTTTTTGTCCTCATTTGATGCTATTCAGGTTCTTAGTTCAGTTTGTCCTTAAATGAGGGGATTTCAAGGCAACCACAGGGAAGACTTGATGGAATAATCCGGAGTTTTCTGTTGTTGCTTATAGCTGCAAATGAAAGAAATACTATATTTAATTTATAAAACAACTGCTGCTGTTGTCTCTCATAGAAACCAATACAGTTTTGTTGTTACTGGAGCGTTCCTGAAGTCTGAGAAGTGATGAAATCTTTAATAACTTCGTGCTTGCCTGTGTTCTCCTGGGCTTGTGGCGAATATCAGGTGTTTGCGATGCTGTTGAAATCAGCTTGGAAACAGGAGATGTGTCATACCTTCAAATAAAACTCTTCCAAACCTGCCGAAGTCGAGAGGCGGATGGCTCTGAAATAGTCCATAATTACTGAGCCTGTAACTGAGCAAGTGCTGTCTGTGTTCAAGAGCTCTAGTTAGTCTGGATGGAAAAAAAGAAAGCCAAAAGAACCAGAATTACATAAATAATGAAAGAGCTAAAAATGCCTTCGTTTTGTAATGTAGATGAAGGCAAGGTGTCATGACAGGAGCACATTTACATATTAGAATTATTTAATTATCATATCTTGTCCTCCAAAGAAACAGGATGACCATGAATATTCATGTGCTCAATTAAAATATTAATGGCAGACTGAGACTTTGGTTTTTAGGTCTCCAAACACCCATAAACACTTTTATTTAAATGCAATGAAGAGTGGAGGTCGAAAAGGAATTGCCTTTGTGTTTGCAGGTTGCAGAGAGGCTGGTGGTGTCCTGGGGGACAGAAGGACGTTATTTGCTTGGTTTTGAAAGGTGTCTTGTGGGTCCCTGTCACCATCCCTGGAGGTATTGAAAAGACGATAGATGAGGTGCGTAGAGACATGGTTTAGTGGTGGACAGGTTATGGTTGAGTTCAATGATCTTAAAGGTCTTTTCCAGCCAAATGATTCTGTGATACCTCTGCTGTGCCCTCACATCTGGCTGGAGCTGCCTGCTGCTCCAACAGCATCCCATACCCTCACTGAGGACTTGGGGACATGGATTCCTTTCCCTCACATCAGAAAGCCTTGGGAAGAGAAGACAGGGGAGACTTTATCACCATGTACCAGTGCATAAAGGCTGCCCACCAAGAAGATGGAGACTCCCTTTTCACAAGGAGTCACATGGAAAAGATGAGGGGTAATGAACACAAGTTGCTTCAGGGGAGATTCCCACTGAACTCCAGAGGAATTTTTTTACCGTAAGATCATTCAGACACTGGAACAATCTCCCAGGGGAAGTGGTAAATTCCCCTACACTGGTCAGTTTGAAGAGGCAGCTTGACAGGGTGCTGACTCAGCTCATTTAAATGATACTTTTACCTTGAGAGGTTGGACTGGATGATCCTTGTGGTCCCTCCCAACCTGGGATTCAATGATTCTATGATTCTATGAAAGGACCTGGGGTGTTGGTGGACAGAAGGATGACCATGAGCCAGCAATGTGCCCTTGAGCCAAGAAGGCCAATGGCATCCTGGGGTGGATGAGAAGGGGTGGTTGTAGGG
>NW_010171324.1:5269-12917 GCF_000695765.1 Mesitornis unicolor
GCTGGGGCTCTTGAGCTTGGAGCAGAGGAGACTGAGGGGTGCCCTCATTCCTGGGGATCCATTTGGAAAGGGTGAGTGTCAGGAGGAAGGAGCCAGGCTCTGCTCTGTGATGTCCAATGGCAGGAGAAGGGGCAATGGTCCCAAGCTGGAGCACAGGAGGTTCAACCTGAACATGAAACTTTTTTACTGTGAGGGTGCCAGAGCATGGCCCAGGCTGCCCAGAGAGGTTGTGGAGTCTCCTTCTCTGCAGACATTCAAAACCCGCCTGGCCATGTTCCTGTGTGACCTGGTCTGGTGATCCTGCTCTGGCAGGGGTTGGACTGGGGGAGCTTTCCAGGTCCCTTCCAACTCCTGATATTCTGTGATTCTGTGAAGGGGAAGTGGCCTCAAGTTGTGCCAGGAGAGGTTTAGGTTGGATATGAGGAAAAATCTATTCCCTGAAAGGGTTGTCAAGCACTGGAAGGAACTGTCCAGGGAGGTGATGGAGTCCCCATCCCTGGAGGGGTTTAAAAGACGAGGAGATGTCGTCCATGAGGACGTGGTCTAATCGTGGTCTTAGGGCTGGTTCGATGGTTGGACTTGATGATCCTCAAGGTTTTTTCCAACAAAACCGTTCTGTGATTCTATTCTGTTCTGTTTACCCTTAAATGCCGACTTGAAACCAGCATCAAACCCATTGCAGTGATGTTTTGTTTGCATTTTCCATCTGTAGATGCAAGTCTCTGCCTTTGCTGATGGAATCTGCAGCTCTTGGCTGGTTTGGGTGATCTGGAGTACCTTCAACTGTACCCATTGCACTTCTCCAGTGTCCTTACAATAAGGATGCTTTGGTGTCATGGAAGAAATGAAATTAAACCATCCTGCTGGCTTTAAATTAAGGAAGTTGAAGGATTCATTGGTAACTAAACGTATCCAAGCGAGCAGCTAGTAAATATTTCCAGCTTGTAAATATTTTTAAAGGAGAGAATGAAAAATCTTAAAATAGTAACGCATAATGAAATGTTGCTCCAGAAGTATCCAACTAACCCTTACAACTGATTTAGCTAACGAAGAGCAGTTCCTTAAGAATAACAGAAGAGATCCAATTTTCTTCTTTATCAGCAGAGAGAAGGGCATGTGTTTCCTTTGTAGTAATAAAAATAATGGAAAAGTTCAGGGTAAACAATTAACTGAATGGACTCAAGCCTTTTGGCTGTTCTTTTGTGTTTAAGGGTTTAGGAGAATCTATTGATTTGCTGAGAAAAGCGTTGGGGAGCTTCTGGAGAGTGATTTAAAAGGCAGGAAAAAAGATGCCACGAATGGTAAACACTGAGGAGAACACTGAGATATTTCGAACTGTTTCCATATCGAAGCACTTTGCAGATTTTAGTGGCAAAATTCAGACCTTTTTGCTTGCGAAGAGTTAAATGCAATTCCTGACGGCTCGGACATGAATGCAGCATAGACTTCCTTGCATTTGTTTTGAACTTTAAAAAAAGCAACGGTCTGATTAGTTGGAGCAGGTTTTCCCTGAGGGAAGACTCTAGAGTGTAATTTCATTACAAAATAGAGTGCTTGGAGATGAAGTAGAGTTGGGTTTTATATTTTTTTCCCCCCACCCTAAGGGATTTGACATTTCCATTTCTTGACATTTCTCTCATTGTTCGACCTGCTGCTTTGTGGTGGGTTTTTTGGGGTTGTTTGGGTTTTTTTTTTCCCCTCCCCTGGTGAAACTGTTGCTGTCTCCTTGAAGCTCGGAGTGTCTTTCCTTGGACGTAAAAGTGGTAATAGTTTGAATTAGTTCAACAAGCAGATGGTTGGAAAAGGAGGCTACGCTCTGCTGTGTAAGTGTGGAGCACTGGGACACGAGATCTGTTGCTGAAAAAAGGATGAAGCAATAGGCCCTCGAACATGGGTACGGTTAAAACTGTCATTAGGGAAGGAGATTACGTGGTAAAAAGGGAGACATAAAAATAGTAGCAGGTTACTCAGAGGTCTGGCTTAAGGTATGTTAAGTACGTCAAAAGTGGCACCTGAGAAAGTTTTGATCCTGGAGCCCATTATTTTAAGAATAATGGATGCTTGTAGGGTGTTTGTCTGATTTCAGCTGCTTCTCTTCACTTCTCTGCAGCCTTTGAGTTAAGTGGTGGTGCAGCAAGCCAGCTCCTCTAATGCGCTGGAAGGCTTTGTCACTTATTCGCAGGGGAACAGAGCAGGTATTTTTCTGCCTTCATCTGCGATGATCCCATGAAAGGGACATCACGTTGCACGCAGGTAATGGGCAACAGTCTTCTGGCAGACTTTAGTGCTTTACAGCTGCTCACAGCTTTCAGCCAGCGCAGCGATGGTGGTCAGGGATGTTGTGGTGTGTTACCCTCTGCAACCAAAGTCCTCGCTGCAACTGCAGCTGTCCAGACGAAACTGTAGTTTTAACCAGGTATGGCATGGCTCGCTTTGCTTTCATCACAGCATGGTTTGAGTTGGAAGGAACCTTATGGATCATCCAGTCCAACCCCCATGGGCAGGGACACCTCCACCAGCCCAGGCTGCTCCAAGCCCCGTCCAACCTGGCCTTGGGCACTGCCAGGGAGGGGGCACCCACAGCTTCTCTGGGCAACCTGGGCCAGGGCCTCACCACCTCACAGCAAAGAATTTCTTCCCAATATCCAGTCTAAATCTCCCCTCTTCCAGTTTAAAACCATTATTCCTTATCCTGTCACTCCATGTCCTTGTATAAAAGTCACTCCCCAGCTTTCCTGTAGGACCCTTTCAGGAACTGGAAGGCTGCAATAAGGTCTCCCTGGATCCTTCTCCAGGCTGAACAGCCCTCACTCTCTCAGTTTGTCCCCATAGAGGAGGTGCTCCACCCTGATCATCTTTGTGGCCTCCTCTGGACCTGCTCCAACAGCTCTAATTAGACAGAAGTCATCATTTGAGAGCAGGTGGTTTCCAGCTTTATTTGATCCCTCCCAATATTTCACCTGGTCAAGTTTGACAGAATGGTTTTTTGCAAGGGGGTGAAGTTATCTTCTCACCATCAGCTGTCAGGGAGAGGCACTTGATGCCTAAACCCTTGATATTTTGCTGATCTGAAAAAAATTCTGGAAAACTGTGCCAAGCATCATCCCTACCAAAAAAAACATCTTTATTAAAAGGGATATAAATTCCTTCTTAAGAAAGAGCAGGTAACTTTTTGCTGATCACAGAATCACAGAATATGAGGAGCTGGAAGGGACCTCGAAAGCTCATCCAGTCCAACCCCTGCCAGAGCAGGATCACCAGACCAGGTCACACAGGAACACGGCCAGGCGGGGTTTGAATGTCTGCAGAGAAGGAGACTCCACAACCTCTCTGGGCAGCCTGGGCCATGCTCTGCACCCTCACAGTAAAGAAGTTTCTCCTCATGTTCAGGTTAAACCTCCTGTGCTCCAGCTTGGGACCATTGCCCCTTCTCCTGTCATTGGACATCCCAGAGCAGAGCCTGGCTCCTTCCTCCTGACACTCGCCCTTTCCAAATGGATCCCCAGGAATGAGGGCACCCCTCAGTCTCCTCTGCTCCAAGCTAAAGAGACTGATACTCGTACTACTTTTAATTCATATCTGATTTTATAGGTGATTATCGTTATTGCCAGGCGTCTGCTTGTTGGGCTCCTTACAGCAGTCGATAACTTCTTTCTTGATGCCTCACAACACAGCACCTTGCCCTAGGAGTACGAGACAGATCTCCAAATTCGGTGGGAGGTGGGAAACCTCTTACATCTGCAGCTTCTCCTGCGCTGGGGCACCCTTTGTATTACCCAGCGTTGCTCCGAATAGCGCAACTCTTCTCCCGTGTTATAGTTTGGTTTCTTTCCTCAGCTGTAAGTAGCCCTTGTAGGGGAAAAGCGGGGTTGGGGAAGTGCTCTCTGAATACTCTCTCCATCAGATAAGGCCGCTTCTGAGTTTTCTTGATGAACAGTCATTTTCAAAGTGGGTTTGGCAGCTGTTTGAAGCGGAAAGGTTAGGACCACAGCAGAGGGGAACCTCTGAACTCGGTCCTCCTTTCAGATGCAGAACGGCTTACATCTATTTTTAAAGAGAGAGCGAGGGATTTGCAGGCTGCAGCTGGAGGTGGTTGGAGACGCCGTTGTCCAGGCTTTTCAGCGTTGCTGCAAGAAGAAACCTCCACGCAGATGTACTCCGAGGCAAAGGAATGACTGGTTTTTTGCCCGTTCCTCTGCCTTCTTTTAAAGTATGCGCTCGATGCCAAGATTAATGTTTGCTTTTTCAGTGTCTGGTTGCTCAGTGCTTGTGTGTGTGTTTCTTGTGGTTGTACAAAGGAGGACGTATTTCTTTGAATTGGGACATTATGATACAAAGTAGTCCAAGATGTAGGTAAGACTATTGAGCTCACTATCTACTGCTGACAGAGCCTGCTTAATCAGCAGAAACCACAAGTTCTTTTATTTATTTCTTCATGAAGTTGAAATATCCAAATCTTGCCTCTCTCAGCCTCTGGCCGTCGAATGCTTTTAAATGAAATTTAAAATAACAATATTGCTAGAGCTTGAGCTATTTTCTCAACGTGTACCTTTTGAGCTGTTCTTATCCTCAATACCTGCACAGCAGTAGCAACAAGTAAAAAGGAAAGATAATTTAAAGAGTTCTCTTAAGAAACTTATGTAGAACAGAGTTTATAGGAGTTCTTGGTTATTGCTTAGAAGAAATCTCAAGTTTTCTGTCTATATAAGAAATATATATGGAAAGGACTGGTCATTCTTCCTGCAGTTTGTTATATTAAATGCAACGTGATTCTGACATATTGCCTCCTATGAAATTGTGTTTTATTAAAGTAACCGGGTTATCCCATAGCCGTGGCTTTGATTAAGCACTGTATTAGGGTTATATCCTAGAATAACAGCATTTTGAAATCCCTGGCTGCATTGGGAAGACTTGTGATTAAAGTCCTGGCTGTTTTCCTGCAATTGCCGATGTCTGCTGAGGGCTGAGTTCCCCTCCTTTTTATTGGCACTTGAGGTCTGTTACAACCCCACGCGGTTTCGTGCCAATATCAGTGACGGTCTCCGGGGGATAAAGCAGTTTTGCATTAAAATGCAAAAAGAAAAGTAAAAGCTGTAGCAAAATTAACACCGTGGTCTGAAATTGCCAGGCAGCGCATCTTAATAGCCGTGGCGTTGGTTGTTTTCTAAAGTCTAATTCATCTTTGATTGAATTTCAGGCAAAACAAAGCAAGGAGGATAAGGAGGTGGAGAAACCCATCTAAAAGAGATTATGGATGAACAGGTTGAAAAATGCTGCCTGACAGGTCGGGCTGGGAGCAATCTGATAATTTCTGCTGGCATAGGGAGTTGTTTTGTGCGTTTTGTGCGCTGGCATGGACAATCCATTTCGGTCCCCTCGGGGGAAAAACCGGGGTTATTAGTAGGGATCATTCTGCATATTGCTGGAAAATGAATTAATTCACAGCAGTGGACGCACAGATGAGGAGCGAGGACGTCCTTTTGTTGTTACACATCTATAGAGGCATCGCAGTGTGGAATAACCAAGCAGGATTGATTTTTACCTTATTTTACGTGCCAGATTTGTAGCATTGTCGAGACTTGTCGAAAGATTGGCCAACTTATCTTCATTAGAACTGATGCATTCATTAATGGTATTAATTAATTTCCACTAATGCATGGAAAATAAGTCTATGGCAGGTTCCTGTAGTCCCGTTGCATACAGGTTCTAAATCATGAGTTGCCTTCCAGTGTGGTCATATTGAAAAATGAAGTATTTCTGTAGATATATGCGTCTTCTGGAAGAAGTATATAACCTTTTACACTGTTTATTTCATTATTTCTCATACCAGGCCCGCAAAGATGGGCTATGGCAAATCTGTCTCATCTCAGAAGTGGGTGAGTGGGGATGCAGCCTTGTCCAACGTCCTACCAAGCACCCGTGGCCTCACCGTATCTTATAACAGCCAATCATATCATATAACAGCCAATTCTTTTGTCTAAAATGCTTTTTAAGTATGAAAAAAGAAGAGGAACTGTGGGAAGTTTTAGGGTTAAGCAGTTTGTAAGGATAGAAAACAACAAGTGACTGAATGTCAAGAATTATCTTTGTCTTATTTCACTTGCTTTCTCTGTCTGCTCACTGCTTTTTTTCTTTCTTGTGACATTAAAACTGAATAGAAAACACGTCAGGAATATAGAAAATTCAGGTAGGAGCCATTTGCCACCACGGGAGATAAGATAAAGCAAGCTTCGAGAAGAAAATAGTCGAGAAGTGAATGCAGTGTGTAAGTAATCGCAGTTCATTAGCTCTGACGTGTTTTGTGGCTCCGGATAAGGGTTTGTGCTGCGGCCGTGCTTTGGAAGAGCATCTGTACACAGCGGTTTTAGGGAAACCAACAAAATAGTAAATAGGCAGGCTGACAAATACATTAATCAAAGTGCCTGCTGCCGCATCACGTGGCCTGGAAAATAAAAAAATAGAGGAGAAAGAAAAGTACGCATTTTAAAGAGATTCTGTAGCTGAAAGGAGACTTTACATATGTGGCTGACACGCTGATCAGATGATAAAGTAGAGTCAAATTGAACCTCAACCTTCCGTGCAGGCTGTGAAAGCGGAGGCACGCCGCAGTTTTTCAAGGCAGATGGAGTGTGAGCAACTAATAAATCAGGTTTTGAAACATTAAAGAGCAACTTATTTAAATGCATATGGTGTTGGATGGCAGACAAGACAGTATAGGGGAGCGTAAAAGGATTGGGCACGGGAACATCAGCAGAACAATATGTCTGTGCACCGGCTATGTGACTGCATCCAAATCAGCTCCTTGTGCTGAAGTCCTGCCACGTCGTAAATGAGGGATAGGGGCGGTTGGTCAAAAGCAAGCGGGAGAAGCTGTTTCGGGCAGAAATTTCAGGCAGTGATTGGAATAGGTGGTGCAGTCAGTTTGGGAAGCATGAGCCATATTTTCTGTTAAATGGAAAGCTGAAGTCTAAGTGTGAATTTAAAAGCAGTGAATAAAACCTTTGTTCCCTTTTTTGTCTACAGCATCTCTCAAAATAGCTTTACCAGGAGTCGCTATTTCAATTTTTCTTTTGGGAAACTGAAACACAGCAACCTGATCAAGGTCAGAGAGGCCGTATTAGACCCATGACTTGAATCCAGATCTGCAGTTGAGCTCTAGTGAAAACATTTCGATGAAGTCTGGCTTGTGTGATCTGCATTTGTGACAGTGCTGCCTCTCCTCCTTTTGGATATCGTTTTTCCTTCAGTGTGGTTTGAAGCACAGTGTGTGCTCTACAAACTTGACCACACGAAGCATCTCTCGTCCCCTCTTTCCCAGTGTTATACTGGGAAGGGATTTGTGATGGTCCAGTCATGAAGACTTGACTTCAACTGGTTGGACGCGACCTTAAAGGTCTTTTCCAACTAAGTGATTCTGTGATTTTATGATCAGTGTGGTGACTGACACTGTCCCAACCCCAAGCCAAGCAAGGCTGGTGCATATTTTGGAAGTCCTGGACTCCCATGTCTGTACCAGTCCCCTGGCACAACAGCCCCATTGCTCCATGAGACAAACAGAAACGGTGAGGAACCTGGCCTGAATTTCTGCACAACATTTGCCTTTTCCAGTGAAGTTTCTCACTTCAACAAGGCCAAGTGCCAGGTCCTG
>NW_010171325.1:0-12369 GCF_000695765.1 Mesitornis unicolor
CTTTCTCCACTGCAGGTCTCTTCTGATGGGTATGGAGATTCTGGCTCTCTCTTTCTTTTTTTTGTTTGGAATGAAGCTGCAGTGGGGCTTAAGCTTAAGCCGTGGTCGGGGCCGGCCAAGCCCAGATGGGCAAGGCCAGGGCTGCACCGCCCGCACCTGGGGCCACACTGGTCAGGGCCGGTGCCAGAGAGAGAGAGAGGCATGTCCTGCACCCCCCTTAAATACATGAATTCGCAGGGGCGCTGATTGGCTTGGCCCTGGTCAGAGGTGGGTCTGACAAAGGCAAAGGGGGAGCTTTTCAGGTAGCTTCTTAAAGGGCCATGTCCATAGCCCTTCCCCCATTACCAAAGACACAAACAAAAACCCCTTACAGAAAACCCAATACAGTGGGATAACTGAAATAACAGTCATTTACTGCCTCATGCAACATCTTAGAGATCCAGTGTTTTAATATCTGTAAAACATTTAAAGATGTCTGGAAAAATACACTTTGTAAGTGCAGAGTATTCTTCTTGATATTCAAGAACCACATGACAGGAATGAGAGAATTTTAAATACCATACAGTAATACTGAAGCTATATTAAAACTTTAAGGAATACAAATTTATGCTCTGAAATTCACTTGACTTTTCTCTGGGTGAATAGGTTTTTCTCACTTAAGTTTGTTGCATTGAAATGCACATGTCTGTATATACACATGTCATTTCTTCAGCAAATGTCACAATCAACTTACAAAATGTTCATCACCCAATCTTAGAGTAGAATTACAATTTAATCAGATTGGTTGTGTATTATGATTGCTACTATTTCTAATTCCTTATAACAGTTCTAAAATGTAGTGATATTGACAAGATCACATTTTAATATCTCATTCAATTTCACTGATATAAATATATCATAAATGTTTTTTCCTGTTCCACGAGGCTTAAAAATGAATAATACGTTCAAAGGCAGAAAATTAATACCAACACCTACATGAGAACTGAAGGGAAACAGCACAGACGTAAACAGCCAAAGAAACAGCTGTAACATAGTTAATCTATAACTCCATTTCTAGGATAACTCCATGTAAGACTTTGTGGCACAGGTCAGCAAGACATGCAAGTACAACTATCATGGAAAAAATGAAGTCTGCCCAAGAATAACTCAGTGCATATGTCCAGACCACAGTCATAAGAGTAGTGCAACATAGTAAGGATGTATGTTAAAGCAGTAAGTAAACATAGTAAGGATATGTTTAAATATGTGCTCTTCTGCCTGAAAAGCCTGTGGCTTCACAGCTCTCACTGTAAATCAGAATACCTCATATACACTAAGGCATGTTCACTAACAGTTGAAAGTTGCCTTCTAAAAAAAACTTTGCATATTTTAACCTATTTTAGTTTTGCCTTTAGGTTTCTGACTTTGATTTCCAATGGGATTGACAGTTGCTACACATCCACTTTCATTGACATAGTTTCCTGTAAAATAGTTGGAATCTGCTTCTCCTTCAGTTGTAAACCTAATGCAATATTCTTTCCAGTGATCCCAAAGAAGTTATTGGAACGTGTTGTACACTGTGGTAAATTTAGAGCTTGTCAGCTTAGAAAGAAATATAATAAAAGTGTCAAAGAAACACAGAAATCAAAACACCCAGGTAGGGTGCTAAAAGAAAGGACAGGACATATAATGTCTGATCAGTTTCATCAAAGCATTTACCACCTCCCAGCTTTAACATCTTTAAAATTATTATGAAAAAACCCCAAAGTTATCATTTCAGTACAGATATAGAGTACATTAATATAAAAATACACTGACAGAGGTCAAATGAAACCAGTAGCAGGTAAAGAATTGAAGAAAAAGAAAAGTTGTCAAACGCAGCAGAATGAAAAACAATGGAAATAGTATTAAAAAGTTACAGATCAGGATTATATGTAATTCATACTCAATTTGTCTCTTTCCAGCTTTATTCATAGAATGATAGAATGTTAGAATGATAGAATCATTAAGGTTAGAAGAGACCTCAAAGATCACGAAGTCCAATCATCAACCTAACACCACCATGCCCAATAAACCATGCCCTGAAGTGCTGTATCCTCACACTTCTGGAACTCCTCCAGGGACAGTGACTCAAACACCTCCCTGGGAAGGCTGTTCCAGTGTCACTAGTTAAAAGGAAGAAGAGACCAACACCCACCTCTCTACAACCTCTTTACAGATAGTTATAGAGAGTCATAAGGTCTCCCTTCAAACTAAACAATCTCAGCTTCTTCAGTTGCTCCTCATAAGGTTTGTTGCTCTTCTGTGGACATGCTCCAGTGCCTCAATGTCCTTCTTAGAGTAAGACGCCCAGAACTGAGCACAGGATACAAACTGCAGGTAAACATTCCTGCCCAGTTTGGTGTCGTTTGCAAAGTTACTAAGGGAGCACTCAATCCTGTCATCCAGATAATTAATAAAGATGTCAAACAGAACTGGCCCTAAAACTGAGCCCTGGGAAATACCACTTGTGGCTGGCCACCAACTGGATTTAGTTACGTTCACCACAACTCTCTGTGCTCAGCCATCCAGCCAGTTCTTAACCCAGCAAAAAGAAAACCTGTCCAAGCCATGAGCAGCCAGCTTCTCTAGGAGAATAATTTAAATGTTTTACTAAAGTCCAGGTAAACAACATCCACAGCCTTTCCTTCATCCACTAAGTGGGTCACCTGATCATAGAAGGAGATCAGGTTGGTCAGGCAGGACGTGCCTTTCATAAACCCATAATACTCTCTGGTACCAAGGTCAGGCTGACAGGCCTGTAGTTCCTTGGATCCTCCTTCCAGTCCTTCTTAAAAATGGGCATCTCATTGACAAGCTTCCAGTCGTCTGGGACCTCCCCAGTTAACCAGGACTGCTGATACATGATGGAGAGTGGTGTGGTAAGCTTTTCTGCTAGCTCCCTCAGTACTCTAGGGTGGATCCCATCTGGTCACATAGACTTGTGGGTGTCCAGGTGGCATGACAGGTCATTAACTGCTTCCTCTTGGATTGAGGGGGGTTTATTATGCACTCTGTCCCTCTCTTCCAGCTCACGGGGCTGAATACCTTGGGGATAGGTGGTCTGACTATTAAAGACTGAGACATTGAAGGTAGTAAGTACCTCAGCCTTTTCCATATCGTTGGTGGCAATGTTCCCTCCCACATCCAATAAAGGATGAAGATTCTCCTTGGCTCTCTTTTTGTTGTTATTGTACTTGTAAAAAATGTTTTTGCTATCTCTTATGACAGTGGCCAGATTGAGTTCTAGCTGGACTTTTGCTTTCCTAATTTTCTCTCTGCATGATCTAACAAGATCCCTGTACTCCTCTTGTGTTGCTTGTCCCTTCTTCCAAAAGTGATATACTCTCATTTTTTTTCCTGAGTTACAGCTAAAGCTCCCTGCTCAGTCAAGCCAGTCATCTTCCCCAAGAATATGTCTTACAGCACATGGGGATAGCTTGCTTCTGTGCCTTTAAGATTTCCTTCTTAAATTAAGTTCACCCATCCTGGACCCCTCTGCCCTTCAGGACTGTCTCCCAAGGGACTCTCTCAACCAGTGTCCTGAACAGCAATTCAAGTGAGGCACCTTCCCTGGTAGGCTCACTTACCGGTTGTGTCAGGAAGTTATCTTCTACACACTCCAGGAACTAGACTGTAAAAAAGGCATTACACTGTACAATAAGTGGTAAATCATTGTTAATTCTTTTGATAACCATTAAAATCATGTTAAGCATAAACAAATGTTTTTGGAGCTTTTAGAATTGTCATGCATAATTGCATATGCATCATATGCCAAGTAGTATATGACCTATGCAGATGAGGAGAAGATCATAAATCACTGATCAACTTGACTACCCTGATACCATAAGAGCAACTAAACACTGTGTCTTCTCTTTTTTAAAAGAATGCTTTATTTTTCCCCATTAAATATGTATTTCTGTCTGCTAGGGGTTCTTCACTGATAGAGAGTACTTTAATATGATTTTTGAAATGATTTATTTGTAGTGGCAATTGTAAATTGACATCTGTAAACAAACTGTAGTTTTGTACACCTCA
The DNA here is from genome assembly GCF_000695765.1 of Mesitornis unicolor. Classification (NCBI taxonomy): domain Eukaryota; kingdom Metazoa; phylum Chordata; class Aves; order Mesitornithiformes; family Mesitornithidae; genus Mesitornis; species Mesitornis unicolor. The sequence continues at coordinate 4,057 of NW_010171325.1, forward strand.
TTTTGAAAACAGCTTACAAGTGTTTGTCAAGCTAATATATCAATATAATAATATAAAAGTATTATATATATAATATGCTTTAATAATGATAGAAATACCAATTTATACTATTTTACACATTCACAGATTGAAAATTGTCAAATGTTTCACACATTTTATTTATCATTACTCTAAAAACAGTTTTAAATTATTTCCCTTCTTTTGACTGTGTCATATGTAAAGTAAATTTTGTCTATATTTTTTAGTTGCTTGAATAAGAATAAGTAATAAGAATAAGTAACACAAAGGAAAAGACATATGAGCTTGCCAAAAGCTGTCAGGCCTTGGTATTTTAAAACAATTATGTCTGGAAAAAATAACGCATACAAATACTTGTATTTTTTTTTAATACTTGTAATTTTTTAAAGTATTCTCCTAGAGAAGCCTGCTGCTCATGTCTTGGACAGGCTTTCTTTTTGCTGGGTTAAGAACTGGCTGGACGGCAGAGCACAGAGAGTTGTGGTAAATCCAGTTGGTGGCCAGTCACAAGTGGTATTTCCCAGGGCTCAGTTTTAGGGCCAGTTCTGTTTGACATCTTTATTAATTATCTGGATGACAGGATTGAGTGCTCCCTTAGTAACAACACCCAATTGGGTTGGAGTTTTGATCTGCTCTAGGATAGGAAGGCTTTGCAGATGGACCTGCATAGGCTGGATTGATGGGCTGAGGTGAACTGTATGAAGTTTAACAAGGATAAGTTCTGGGTCCTGAACTTAGGTCACAATAACACCATGCAGCACTACAGGCTTAGGGAAGAGTGGCTGGAAAGCTGCCTGACAGAAAAGGATCTGGGGGTATTGGTTGACAGTCATCTGAACATGAGCCAGCAGTGTGCCCGGATGGCCAAGAAGGCAAACAGCATCCTAGCTTAATGTGTATTGAAAAAAAATCAAACACAAAGACTATAGTAGTTTTCCTTTACAACTCTACAACAGCTATAATTGTAAACATAGGTGCCTATTTGTATTAGGTGGAAAGAAGGAATATTAGAAAATCCGTATCACTGTATTTACCTATTCACATAATACAGACCCCCAATACTGAAAACTCATCCCAGTCTCTCAGTAATCACACACATGTAAGTCCACACTTTCCTTATTGTGTAAGGAAATGATTAAAAACAGGCCATGCCATTCAGTATGATCTCTAGTTAACTCAAACATTTACTCAGAGTTTGACTGTGTTCCCAGACTGGTAATTTCAATCACCACAGATGCTTCACTCACTTGATAGGAGGGTTATAATCAAGGGATGAAATGAACTGAAGAGCTAGATGTAGTTGTGTGCATCTAAATGACTCTGCTAAATATGGTTGTTGTGAGCCATTTTGAAAAGAAAGCGAGCTTAATGGGTAACTTTGTCAGAGCCCTGAAAATAAGGGATCATGTAATCTGGCAGCAGTTTTACAACACCTAAATAGGTTATGCTCATCAAAGTAATATGTTTAGGTTGTTTTTCTCCTTATTCCAAATGCACTTTTATGTATTTTTAGTTAAGATTTCTGTCTCTTCATGCTGAAAAATTGCTGATGTTTTCACTCTGCAGAAATTGAGGACATTTCTGCTCTCTATGCCATATGAATCAGCAAATCTTCCTCTTAAAAAAAACAAACAACATTTTCTGAAAAACCAGCAATTAATAGTGAACATTTTTTTGTTCTGTTGCTGCTTCTTACTTGGAACAGGAGAGAAGAACTTAGTCCAAGAATCATATCCAGAACTTCTTTCCAGAGCTCAGGTGGGATTTTTATTTCTACAGATATTCTCCCTCAATTGTTTGCATATTTGGATTTTGTCCTATTACCATTTTTGAGAAGAATGATCATTTATACAGGGGATCAGTACAGAAAAACAAATCTTGGCCTTGGAAGAAAAAAGCATGAATTTCAGATCCAAAGTTTTTCTTTAAAAAAAAAGATTAGGACTTCATTTTGAGCATGCTTTTTCACATGCTTTCAGCACACTTTGGTTCAGCTCACTTTTGTTCTCAGCACATATTTTGGTACTCCACCCAGTTTGGTTTAGCATGTCTTACATAAAAAGGTGCCTTTTCATTTCTTGGTTTTATATATAACTGTATAGAATGAAAGTAACTATTATTTGCCTACTACTAGTGCAACCTTTTGCTAGTTTGTGTTGCTTTGTCACGCCAGTAACTATCAAACAATGGAGTAATTCGTAGTTTTTTACATATGTATGTCACTATTTATTTGTCAGAAATTACATAAAGCACACTGATGTATAATCTGTAAGTGAACAAGATACTATGAAGAGCAGCTGCAACAGTACAACAGCTGCAACAAAAAAACCCAACCATTTTTCTGGCTTGCCTTCCTCAATGTTTGGGGAAGAATCTTACAGATGATGGCCATCTAGAGAGTTGATGATTAGTACTTCTCTCAAATCATGCTCCTTTATTGAGTTTCTAAGTGGTCACCCAAAGCATGAGTCAACAAAATGTCATTATTTCATTTGAAAGAAAGGAATCCTGAGATTTCTATTGTAAAATCAAGTAAATAAAATTATTGGAAAAGACTATAAACCAAACCTATGGAAAACTTCTTTTCACTTTGGTGGAAAACAGCATTCTTTCTCTGACTTTAAAACTTCAGCTACTTACAAAAGGGAAGGGGGCAGCTAGAGACTGCACAAGAAATAATGCTATACAAGAGGTTTGCTGCATCCTGAACCTTGCAAAGCTTTAAATTTAAATTCACATCTCCATTGTGAATTCTCTGTTCTTTTTGTCCCATCTGCTCACCAAAGCAGGAAGAAGTTAGGAAGCAGTGTACATTTACATTTTCACATACACGCACTAATAATTTGTGCTCAACTTTCTGCATAATGGGGAATTTATTTATTTTTTTCTTTTAAGAATGGTAATATGCAGCCATTCTGCAATGGCTTGTGAGAGCTGACAAGTAATTTTAAAAGAATTGACAAAGAAATTTCTTTTTTCTTAAGTGAGAACTTATTTCAAGAGTTCAGATTTTTGGGTTTGCTGGCCTAATTTAGGAAGGTCACACAACAAAAAAGAGGACAAACCTAAAAAAATTCCAAACACATATGTGCTTCTGGGTATGAGTTCTGTTCTTTACTCTTTTCCAATTTATAGAAAACCACTGTAACGGCCCTATAACTTCCATTGTTGTAAGGTCAATTTCAGCAGTTTACTGAATACCCACAGTACCTCCTAGAGGTTCAGTGCATACATGTTTATCAGAGCTATGACCAGTGTTAGTATCAGGATCAGCACAAGAACCAGAGCTTATATTATATCCAAACACAAGGATGAGAAATACACCTTATTTGGAAAGTGAGATGCTATATAGTTTGTGATCCTCGCTGCTGGTGGGTTGTGTTTCCTCCTGCCCTCCTTGAGTACCTGCTAGTACACAACACCAAAGATGCCTGAAAGAAGCTAAGCAGATAACAGTCAGATAGGATTTTCACCAATAGCTCATCAGCCTCTTAATTCTTAAAATTTCTCCAGATTTGATTCTGTCTTTGTCTACACTGTTTAAATCTGTAATTAATTCCATTGACAGTGGGAACATTGCACAGTTGCTCTGTGTGGGTAACTGAGTGAATAAGACCTTTTGCAGCAACAAACTATAAAATGTATCCCCAAGTCATTAGCTTCAATTTTGTATCTTTTTTGATATAAGCATTATCTAAGGAAGTACAAATGCAAAGGCAGTCTTTCAGTTAATAAAACACTACAAAAAAGAATAGACATAAAAAGATGGATGTAACAGGAGAAGAAGTGAGTATTTTAAATTGTTTTATGCTTCTCTGTCTTACCTTTTTTCTCCTCTGTCAGAAAGATATGGCAGAGAAGATATGAGGACTATATGTGCTGGAATTGAAGAAAAAGTGAATCTCTGGAAAGAATTTCAATAACAAGAATAGAAACTGGATGTGAAATACATTCCAGGGGTATAAGGAGTGAGGAGTAATTTCTCTTGCTCTCCTCGTTCTCTACAGCTATCTGAAAGGAGGTTGTAGAGAGGTGGGTGTTAGTCTCTTATTCCATGTAACTAATGAAAGGACAAGAGGAAATGACTTCAAGTTGCTCCAGGAGAGGTTTAGATTGGATATTTGGAAAAATTTATTTACTGAAAGAGTAGTCAAACATTGGAACAGGCTGCCCAGGAAGGTGGTGGAGTCACGATCCCTGGAGGTGTCCAAGAAGCGCATGGATATAGAACTTCATGACATGATTTAGTGGGCATGGTGGTGTTAGGTTGACGGTTGGACTTGATGATCTTAGTGATCTACTAGTGATTCTGTGATTCTCCTCCTTTTCTCTTCTGGATTTTTTATTTTCTCTATATGTTGTACAATTGTTTTATGTATAATTGTTTTCCTTCTAACAAGCATACCACCTTTGTACAAAGAGCAGGACATTGTTTAGACTTCATGAAGAGACAACAATCTTGTTTGAACCTTCTCCATTTTTCTCCACACGTCTATGAAGTTCAGCCTGTATTCAAGTACTATATTCTCCACTAACTACGTTCCATCATGTGTTAATTTCAAAGGTTGGGATTAATTTCATCCAGTCTTGATGTTTACAGTGTAAATCCTTCTCTCCGATACAGTTGACCAATCTCTCACTGTGGTCAATGCAGACCTAATTCAGTCAATGTAATCTAAAAAATAATTCACTTTGTCCTGAGGGAGACACCAAAATTAGCACCTATTAACCAAGATGTATTGACTGTTCTGCTTTTCTCATCATTTGTAACATTTTGAAGTTGCTAAGGGAATATCTTCATAAAGAGGAAAAATTATTAATTTGCTAAGCAATTGCACTGTAAGATTGTTCAATTCTCCATCCAGTATGTTCTATCAGCTTGGAAAATTTTGTTTGCTATCTTAAGTTTAAGACAGTAACTTCCATAAATTCTTATCCTGGTTGCAGACTTTCAATCATAATCTAGTCTTGAATTAGGAGTCCTCCAGATTAATGATCTCAAAATTATAAAAAACATTTCAACAAATCTTCCTCTTTTTTATTCCTCATATGCAGCTTATAACTTTAAAAGGGAAATCTTTCTGGCACTGCAGTATTCTCCAGACTTCTGTGTATCAGTTTGATAATTGGCCTGTTTTTTCTCCATGACTGTTAAACCATACTAGAGTTTTCATCCCACAGATAGCAACAAAACAGAATGATGTACTTAATTTTTTCAGTAGTTTCACTTCATGAAGTGATACAATTCTTATTTGAATCTCTTAATCTCTCTGCTTTATTTTTAGCAATTTAAGCCTTATTAGAGATCAATGCACTTATAGTGCCACAAGTGTATGTTGCATTAAGAGGTGAAGTATTTTGGCAGAAAATAAACGCCCATGCATTCCAGCTTGTCCTGAGATATCAGAGGGGCTGGGGCCAGTTAGTCTTAGATTCTGAGTGACAGCCAGTTCAGCGCTATAAGTCTGGCATGATTACTGGGCTCACAAATAGTACACTACACCTTCAGCATAATTGGGATGCATGGACTCTCAGGGCCACGCTTAGGAAGTTAGGCAGTGCCCGATGAAGACTTCTATGACTAGCTTAACTAAAGTGCAGTTTATTAAAGCAACAGAACACAGGTTCTTATGGATTGCCAGTGAAAAATATACTGTTCATAAAGCACACGTAGATGAAAGGAGGTAAATGTGCACAGTGGAAAAAGTGACTCTATAGATATTCCTAAATTTTCCCAGGGATTTACTCGGTATAACCGAGTAGTCAAACCTTACCCAAAGGCATTCCTATTGGTGGGAAGAGAGACTCAGCCCATCAGCAGATACCAGGAGTCAGAAATAGTCCACGATGTGTGACTTCTCTGACAATGGTATCTTTCCTCACAACCCCTTCTCTTGGGTTATTTTTATACTGCTTTTACCTGGACAGGCAGAGCTTGAGTGACTCTAGTCATACATACTTTTGTTATGATTTATGTAAAATTCTCTTGCTTCTATTTAAAGTTATAGAATTAAGAAAATTCAGTGTGCAAACTCGGTGAAGGGTGGTTGCACATTAGAGCTGGGTAGCCTTTGGGATGGAGGTGTGATTTTGTTATTATAATGACATAATGAGCAAAGTACACACAAAGGACAGCATTTTATCATTTTTTGACAGTCAATTGGCTCAGGGTAGTAAAAGTACAGCTTATCAGTTCCATAATACCTTCAGGTTCCCATCTCTGCAGAGTTTGTAACAGAAGTTGGCTGCAGTGTCTCCACTCCAGTCCATCCTCAGTACTGTTTGTAAGGTTGCAGGTTGTGTTGCTCGAGGAACCACAGTGGAATGGATTCTTTGCATAGTGAATGCACTCCACACTGGTAGCTTTTTGTATATCATACCTTTCCTTAATGTGTGAACAATGCCATATTTTTAATATAAGTTAGATTTCCAAGTCACCTCTAGTAATTATTGCACAGTGTAATAGGTTTTATGAACTCGTAGGTAAAGCACGGACACGTAGCTATATGTTTTCCCGCTTACCGTGCTTTCAGCTTGCAGCACAGGCAAAAGTCATACTCATAAGATTGATACTGTTGTTTTATTCTCAAAAACTGTTAAGTGATGAGTCCAGCTTGTTAATTCTATGGAAACTTATGTAAAAAGTAACATAAACTGATTATTTTAAAAGTTTGAGAAACTGTCAGGAGAAAAAAAGTGCGACCAAGGCTAGTAATTCAGGCTCTCTGTAGTCAGATCTAAAAATGAAAATCTGTCGGACCAAGGCTAGTAATTCAAGCTATCTGTAGTCAGATCTAAAAATGAAAATCTGTCCTATTGAACTAAACAGCTGTGGGATTGGAGGGTCTTTCTAGAGTTCTTTCCCTTTTTAATCTTTGAATGTTCAAAAGACTGCAGTCATTAAAGACTGCCATTTCTATGTTTCTTTGTAAACAGAACTTAGGAGCAAGGTTTCCATTTCAGCTGCAGATCATAACATCTCCTAATAATCTCTTCCCCTTGCAGGTATAAAACTACTCCAAATACTAAAGTAGAGTTATTTTAAACTTTAAACTATGACTTTAAAAGAGTCATAAAACCAAATCACTTTTTCTAGAAAACTGCCGTAGGAATTCCATGGAAACTGCAGAGGAAGAAAAGCCAGAAATTGTTTTGGTTTGAAGTTCTTTATTTTTAATCAAGCATTTTGCTGTTCTTCATTTCTTTGGAATTCTCTTGAGTCCAGAGCACAGTAAATATAAAACACTGAACACTGGAGAATCTTTAAGTGCACATAAACACAGTAGTTGCAATGTTTGATTAAAAAAAAAAACACAAAAACAAAAACCAAAAAACAAACTCCCAAACCCCACTCTCTCCTTTCTGTATACCAGTAACCAGATGCTAAAGTATCTCTTCTGCAGTAATAATATCTTTGGATAGTACTAGACCATTTGCACACTCAGTGAATGAAAACAAAAATGCAGATAGACTTTTGTTCATCATTGTTCTCACGTTTCAATTTTTATGCCGCTGATTTTTGAGTGCTGTGTTATTGTGTCAGTTCAGCAAGTGTCAAAAACTGCAGGGAAACTCAAAGGCGTTTCTAAAGTTGTACATGTACAATGGGCATAGGTTAGTCCTACTAGAATTCTGGTGTTACTAGGAAGGCTCAGTGAAGCCTACATGTCACAGGCATACAAATGATCCATTAAAGACTTTGATCTTCTCTATGGAATACCTCTGCCAGCAGGTACTTTCATATGTTTCAGTGCGAAATTTGAAATTGCAAAATCATAATGGCTATTGCTTGACATTTTTAAAGAAGCAGAAAAATAACATAACATAGAAGTAAATTCTTTGGATTTCAGAAATTAAGTTATGCTAGGTCAGTACTTTGGTAGGAAGAACAGACGTGCTTTAGGAAAAGAAGACATGAAAAAGAATTCACTTCTCAGTATGACACAGGCTTTTTGTTTCTTTTTTTTTTCCCACAGAATTACAAAATCACAGAATCACAGAATATTAAGAGTAGGAAGGGACCTCGAAAGATAATCTAGTCCAACCCCCTTGTCAGAGCAGGAACACCTAGACTAGGTCACACAGGAACACATCCAGGTAAGTTTTGAATGTTTCCAGAGAAGGAGACTCCACAACCTCTCTGGGCAGCCTGGTCCAGTGCTCTGTCACCCTCACAGTAAAAAAGTTTTTCCTCATGTTCAAGTTGAACCTCCTATGCTCCACCTTGCTCCCATTGCCCCTTGTCCTATCATTGGCTGTCACTGAGAAGAGCCTGGCTCCTTCGTCCTGACACTC